>NC_056727.1:350296858-350439358 GCF_019279795.1 Protopterus annectens
TCATCAAGAATATTTGGGAATGTTGTATAATTTTCTGGAGACATAGAGGGGATCCTATAACATGCTATGATCTGATAGCTGATCCTATGTAATGTAATTTGAATATATAAGTGCGTGGTTCTCTAGGTATCTGTCATAAGGTAATGTGGTCTGTAACAAATATGGATGCTCTTCCAGTGTTTCCATCAGTTCTAAAAGAGTGGTAAGTACACAGCCCAGATACTGAGGGGGGGGGGTCTCTGGATTCTTAAACCAGGTTTTTGTAACACCAGATACATATATGGGTCCAATGTAGGAGGGCTTCAAAGTCTGGCAATTTGTTGTTTACACCTCTAGTATTTAATAGAGCCACCTTGGTATGGTCCAGTGTTTAGTTTGTTTTACAATTTAGATTGAGACGTCCATCAACTGAACCCTGCCAAAAAAAAAAAAAAAAAGAACAGCAAAAGCTTTTATCAGTGTGCAGAAGCCATAGAATGATAGGTGCAAACCATCCTTGGAAAAAAGTATAGTTTTCACTCATCTCATGCTGGTACATACTGGATCTCCCTAGAATCACTGTTAAAGCCAATCATCTTTTTTATGCCTCAGCATCACCTTTTGTGATAGTAGGATTCACCTCAATACTAGCGTCGTTCTTACATTTTGATATGCAGGGAGAGCTTTGTCATGTCTCTGACCACATGTCTCTCCCTATCCCTCAGGGTTTTGCATGCCAGCTCATTTACCCTAACATGGACCACTACCATATCATTCTCATATCTGTCTGGTTTCAGGGTCCATAGGACCCTAGCAACATCAGCAATGTTGGCCCTAAGAGACAACTCATTGTCACTCTGCTTTTGTCCAGCCTCATAAGGGTAGAAGCAGTGTGCTTAACTATGGTGACAATAATCATTAATACATTTGTATTTGTATTTGAAGACTGCTTTGTTGGGATGCATCAAGAATGTGCTATTTCCTGGATACTTTCAGTTATGTTATTACTAACTGTTGGTGCAGTACTTGGTTTATGCTGGGCCTTGCACTTACTGGACCACTGCAGCTTGGATAAGGATTTTCTAAGTGCCTCATCGTATAATAATTTACAATGACTATGTGTTTAGTGTGTTGTAGGTGAGTGATGCCCACAGGATGTGGCAGCTTGTGAGAATGTGGCCTCTGATTTGGTTAAGTACTTGCATCTCTCTCATATGAATAGTGAGGACTTTAGTGAAAAAAATCATTATCTGTGAGTAAGTAGGTGAAGTGCTGTGAGACTGTAACAGAGAGTAGGCTACCTGGTTGACTTTCATTTTGGACCAAGGATGCAAGGTGTAGTAATGAAAATTAAGAAAATATAGTTTTGGATCTTGGGTTAGAGTATTAGTTCAACGAAAATAATAAATGTAAATGTAATTAGGTTTAAGACTAAGTTAATGGTATGCAATAAACAGTGTAGTCTAGGTTGCGATAAAGGACTTCTTTTCTCATTAGGGAGGAACAGTGGTCCACAGAACGATTGGCAGTGGAGTTTTACAGTGTCGAGTTGTCAGCCTGCTGCCCAACCTTCCACAGAAGGTGCACAAATGCACACCTAGGGACAATTTAGTGTGTCTAATCCACCTATAGCATGTCTTTGGAATGTAGAAGGAAACTCACATGACCACAGGGAGGACATGCAGACTCTGCACAGAAGGCACTCCAGCCAAGAATCAAACCAGAGAACTTCCTGCTGGGAGGTGACAATGCTAACCGCTGTACCACTACAGCCACCCTCTAGGTTGTTATAAAGGACAAAAAAGAGAAAAAGAATAGCATTTCAGCTCCTTGTTTAAGATACTGATGTGAGGTGAAATAATAAATGTAGAAAATTTTAGATTCAAACACTATAAGCAAGTATGCAGTGAATAGTATTGTTTAGACTGGCTATGAGGACAGTTTAGAAGTGCAACAGTGTGACACTGCTTTATCTCTGTGATTTGTACTGCTCTAACTAGAGGGCAGGGTTAGTTATAACTCTTAAGAAAGAATTTAAAACTAGAAGTACCTTTGTCTGTCAAATACAGAGAAGCACATTGCTGCACGGAGTGTCACTTATCACTGTTAAAATGATGTGATAAAGTGGAAGAAACAATACAAGGGTAGCTAAAACTCTAACCAATAATGTCCACCCCTCAGAAACAGCAGCAAATTATTCTTTGCAGCAGAATAAGCACTGCTGCTCTCAGCAGGTTTATAACCTTGCAGAAAACCAATTGAATCTGTAATTAAATGTAAAAGTCTGATAATGAAGTAAAAAAGCACAGGGAACAATGTGTTTAACAAAGATGGAGTGCTATCTGACCACTGTGACAAACCCTAACAGGAAAAGTCAAAGGAAGAAGAAGAAGTCGGAGTGCTATCTGACACAGTAACAAAGGAAAGCGCTCAGTATAATAAAAGGGAGGTACTCTCTGCCCCAAGAGCTTGCACAATATGAGCAATGCTTAGTTTAACAGACTGAAATTTCAATTTAATGTAAAAAAAAATTGTACAAAAATTAGAATATTGCAGGGAGAACACTTCTGTTTAACTCAGGGGAGGTGCAGACTAATACAAAAACAACCAGATGACTGTTTCAAACACAAAAGCCAAACTAACTGTAAATGTTATAAAATGTTTCAGCGCTGTTTTTATGACATTTGCTAAAATAAGCTATAAAACATAGAAAGCACTAAAATGACAATAATGTAAAACAAGCACTTTCTTGTTTTTTATTAGAAGAATCATCTTGTTTGGTTAGTGTTGACTTAGGTTTATGTAGGCAAGATGTACAAGTCAGTAAAGATGAAGGCCCTGCCATATGTAAAACCCATAATTAGATTAGTCCAGATAAGGTACTGTGACTTAATAAATTTAACATATGGATATTAACAAATAAATGTTATTTTAACTTATAAATCTTTGACAGGCAACAGCTATGTTAAACTAGTGTGGTATGACAATAATAATTTTATACAACAGCAGACTGTGTCTGTCTTAACCATCAAGTTAACATCTGATGCCTAACTGCCTAGGAATATTGACCAATGATTTCCAAGCTGTACTACCCAAGGTAGACATTAAATTATTAGGAAAGAATGGATATATAATACAGATTGCTATTTTATCAAAAAGTGAGAATGAGACAAAGGTAGGTGAAAGTCCATAAACAAAGCAGTCTAGTTAATCTGCCTCAATATTCATACAATAACGCACATTAAAAGCATTTCAGTAGCCAAATCCTAAAAGTTGTATTATAGATTCATAGATTACTACTAGGCTAACAACTGTGGGGGCCTTTCTAAGCCTGGTCATGTTTTTTCCAAAAGAATAATGAATATTGCAGTATTCAGAATTAATCCTAAAATAAAGCCATCATATGCACTTGCAATGATGACATTTTAACAAATAAAGATAATTCATTTGCCTTAGTTGCTAATATGGGACAACATTAAACTGGTGTCACTACAAATATATCCCAGTTTAAGAAAAGAAGTATCAGTCATGAAGGCCAGCAGGTGCATAGTTTAATAAAACAACTACCTGGAAAATTATTTCTCAGTTCCATAGTTCTGAGTTTCCTGTTGATATTAGGCTAGCAGATAATATAGCAGAACATTTTCATTTCACTCCATAATCTTCTTCTTCTGGCTTTTCCCGGTTAGGGGTTGCCACAGTGGATCACCTTGTCCACTCATGATTGGCAGTGGAGCTTTATGGTGTCAAGTTGCCAGCCCAGCAACCTTCCACAGAAGGCACACACTCACAACTAGGGCCAATTTAGTGTCCAATCAACCTACAGCATGTCTTTGGGATATGAGAGGAAACCAGAGCACACGGAGGAAACCCACACAACCACAGGGAGGACATGCAGACTCCACACAGAAGGCACCCCATCTGAGGATCAAACCAGAGAACCTCTTACTGTGAGGTGGCAATGCTAACTGCTGCACCACCGTGGCTGCCCCTCATTTCGCTCCATATTAAACAAAGAAAAGTATTAAAAATGTCAATTACTAAGAATATTCCAAACACACATATATACAAAACTCACTAACAGTACACCAAAACACATACTCTTACAATCTGTGTAATCTGTTAGAAATGTTACCCTTAGGCTCCATCCACAGAGAAATCTAAAAACCAACTATATCAACATTGCCCAGGATCTTTTTCAATGAGACAACAGGACTTTCCTCACTAGTCAATGTGTTACCAGAATAAAGACTGCAGTGAAAGCAGGAGTCAAAAACAATAGATAATCTGCTAACAACAATTAAAAAAATAAGCACAGCAACCCTCAATAGCATGTTTGTGGGTTTATATAAAATGCTGCAACAATTGAGAATGGTGACTGAACTCCACTTTAGCTGCATCAAATCAAAGTCAAGAGCCAGATCCAACTTAAATACTCAAAAGTTCAGCATGGATTCCATAGAAGTATACTGTAATATGTTTACAGTACCCCATTAGTCTGGATTTAGGCTCACAGAGTTACCTGAGTAGCTAAACAACCATTTAACCTGCTTGAAGCAAGTTAAAATCAATACTAAAAACCCAAATGAAAGCAGGGTTCCAGACTCAGGCTGCATACTTCAAACCCATCCCTTCTGACTGAAATGACTATCTGTGCCTATGCAGTCCGCTTTGACTGACTATTCAAATAACATAAATTCAAGCTAGAGTAAAGTATAGTTCACCAACAGATCTTCCAGGCATAAGAAAAATGTAATTGCCTAGATCTTCCCAAGGAGTCAGTAAAAGAAAGACATCAAGGTTTGCAAATCCTTATAATGTATAAATCAGTAAAGTCTTTAATCAGTAACCCAAAAGAATATTTATAATCTAGAAGACAATCCAGTCAATTTCCTCTGATAGTAGCCTTTCGGATGATGTGCTTAGATCTTTCTAAGACTGCTTAAGTGTCCATCCAATGCTTTCTTTCTCCTTCACTCTCCTCCAGTTGCTGTCACCCATCTATCTAACAAACAATTCCAACATTTTGTTTCTTAGCCCTTTTCGTTTCTAGTATCTCTAGCTACAGAATTGGTAAAATGTGAAAATAACTCCAGTGCATTGCAGACTGGGTACTGATGGCCTACACCCCAACTTCCTAAAAGCATGTCCACCTTCATTGATCCTTTCCCAACCCATAGCTCTAGCTTCTCTCTTTCTACATCTATCTTTCCTGACGTTTGAATATAAACTGTTGTGATCTTCTTAAAACATTGAACCAACTCTGATACCATTTTTTTGCACTCTTTGCCCCCACTGTCTGTTGATCATCAGCCCTCTATGTGGCCACTCATTACATGCATTCCTCATCACTGGTCAGAGGGTCAGCCAAGAAGGGTCATCATTCAGGTTGACATCTGGGTGGTTTTAGGGTTTCCTACTTTTTGTGAGAATTGCCACCTATAATGCTTGCACCTGTCAGGATGACAGTGGAAGATGTTCCTTCACTTTCAAAGCGGTCATTCCCCCATGCATTCTTGTACTATTGCAAGGCATGAGCAGTATGCTTCTCATTCAAAACTAGGAATGTAGTACTGCCCATTTATGTCCCTAGTGCTCATAACCCCTTCCTCTCCCAGGAGAGGTAAACAGGCTATAGCCCTTCACCACTCTACTAGTGGCACTGCTAGTAAAATCCAAGGAAACTGGCACCAAATAGCTGGGCCAATGCCTCCATCATTAACCTATCCATCTGTTGTCACAATCTTTCAGATTTCTTAAAACTGCTGTCTCATCAGAGACAAGTACATTTGTGTTGATTTTCTGTGTGATACCCAACATGGCTTTGGAGCTAGGAATAATGACAATGACATTGCTTTTTTTTCATCACTGATTATCATAAACTATACCTGTGCAGTCTCACTGGAGCCATATTTGCAGACATGACCAAAACTATTGACTTTTTTTCCTAAATTCTTACTATGTTCTAAAATCAGTAAATATGGATTTATAGAAGTATAACTTCTTGATTCCTTGTTATACTAAGGGCTCCATCTGTATCTTGCCCTCTGCCACTCCAGTTAAAATCTTCTCAAAGCTGTGTACTATTTTCCTACTGTTTACAAATTCTGTCAGTTGTTTGTCCACAGTGATTAGAATAGGCATTTAAGTCTTTATCTTTGCTACCAGATATTTGTGACAAGAAATGGTATGGTCTCTTGATTCACACTTCTGCAAGCTATTCATACATGAAGAGTAACTTACCTTAAGCATGTATGGTGAAACCACATTGCTGCCTCATAACTTAGCTTAAGCATGTATGGTGAAACCACATTGCTGCCTCAGAAAACAGCCAACACCCACCACACCCAAATAGGACTTATAGGATTCCAACTACCTTTCACATAACCCAATGTGCTGTTGTGCAGTGTTAGCCATGCACTCACATACATTTTACAGAAGGGGGGGTGTAAATACTAATTCTCCACTACAAACATCCTCTCCCCTAGTTTATGGCAATGGTGCCCCAAGATAGACTTCTGCAGCAAATCAAGAACACAAATTATTGCTTACCAGTAAAAAATGCCAACCTCTACATATTTGAATGATAGCATTTAGCTTTCAACAGTCATTCTCCAACAGGTAGAAAACAAATAATGGCCAGAACACCAGGTTCCATATGTATCTTTTAAACTAACACATACATTACCAGCATCAAGCATTTGAAAATGAGTAATAAAACATTCTAGATGAAAAGAAAAATAAAATAAAATAAAACATTTCAGTCAAAAAGTAAATAGACAAACAGGAGTAATCTTGTTCAATAAATTTAAAATAGTTCTGAAGAGATCATTAACATATAGCAAACTCTGTCAGCTAATCGAGACCCTCAGTTTACCTATAGATACAGCCTTTATGATTTGAATAGAGTTAGCAAAATTCTTACAGGCAGCTCTATCACTTTGTTATGCTCTCACAGAAAATCCAGCAACAACTCTAGCTAATATTCCCTAACTGTTATTGTCTCTTTATGTGAGAACTAGGCAGGATTTCTTGTTAACTTCAGTCCTGATTTTTGAAATGTGCTTTCCTGTTTGCACTGATTTGCACATCTGGGTGGGGGGGGGTCTCAAATAAGATAATATAATTTCTGCTACAGTAGCCTCTTTAAGAAGCATTAAGCTTCAAACACTGCAGAAGCATACAGAGCAAAGTTAGTTTCACTTTCATACTACAGTACCTTTCTACAGTAGCAAATCTGCATTTGTTTATACATACAGTTTGATACATTACAAATGCTACATATTTACTAATAAATGAAAAGTATAATACAACTTATTTTGCATTTATCTTTTAAACAATTACATTATGCTTATTTCAGCATAGTTTAAATACAATTTAGCCCAATTCTTCTGCATTTCCCTTTTGAAAGAATGGCTACATTTTAGCAACTTGCTAAAGCATTTCACACTAAGGTTTACTAACAATAAGGGTAGCATATACTGTGATGAATTGTTCATGTATAGTAGTAACTGAGAACTTGTAATACAGACAACTGGTTCTGTACTAATTAAACTGACACCTCTGTATTAATAAACAGAGAACACCTTTATCTTAACTTCTGAAGAACTAAACAAGGTTTCCAGTCCATCTGAAAAATTAACTTCACACTTGATGGCTGCCCTTCTGTAGCTCAGATTCTTGCATTTTTGCAACATTTCTGATTGCTGACCATCAGTCAACAGTGATTTATTAGACCATTCATTCCTAATAGGGGTGAGAGCTGTTACTAGACCATTAATGTCTCTTAGGACGTGAGAACTAATCATGGGGCCATCAACCAGGCAAACATCAATATCTTTGTTATGACACCAGGAGCTCCTAACCCCCCTAAGCAGCTTCCAAGGGATGCTACTGCTTCTGTTCCATGGATGATGAGCATATAATCTTTACCCCTACCTTACATAACAACACTGTGGAAAATGCCCCTTACATTCTGCAGTCTGCACCATCCAGCACTCCCACTGCTAGCCTTTGATCATCACATGTCTGCAGTGGTGAGGAAATCATTCTATGTTGTGCAACTTATAAACAAAGGTATGGCATCTATGTCTAAGGAAGTCATTTTTCTACTGTATTCATCATACATCAGACCTATCATCATCATCATCAGCCCCCTTTTTCCCATTTTTCTACATTGTGTCGGGGTATCATGTTAACTGTCGCCAATTCTCTTGATTCAGTACCACACTCCTGCTTTCTTAGAAATTCTCAGTTCATTTTTGGCAGGTTGGTTGGTTTTGCATCCAGCTTTCACTTGACAGAGTTATCCCAGGTGCCCAAGGCTGGGCAACTAGACACCAGCCAGCCAGTAGTTTATTGACCCAGGGTTGCTGGGCTTTATGGCGGGCACACACTGGCCAATAGGGGCACATATACCCCTCCCACCATTAGCAAGGGTCCCTGGCATGGGTCAGAGTAGGCCAGGTCCTCAACCCACTTATCACTGGTAACTACCCATGCCCATTCTTGGTGACATCATTCAACATGACCCAATCATCTAGAGCCACCGTTAGCAAGGGTCCCTGGCGTGGGTCATAGTAGGCCAGGTCCTCAACCCACTTATCACCGGTAACTACCCATGCCCATTTTTGGTGAAACTAGTCAACAGGACCAAATCACCTAGAGCCATATTTTACATTGTCGAGTAGCTACCCTGTCATGGTGATCCGTGTTTTCCTATCTTGAGGATACTGCGCACCACAGCAGATGCCCAAAGTGGTTGGTCTGTACAACTCTTCTTCTTATAGGGCACCATGCAGAGTCTGTGCTGCTGCCACATCAGACATATCATTGAGTACAGTGCCCCCTTTAGTATGTACCTATCCAGGCATATCCAACAACCGAAACATCCACAGAGGTTCCTCACTAAAAGAATACAGGGCATAAGTAATATGTCCTATGCAGACCGCCTCAAAGCCCTAGCCCTGTATTCTGTCTCCTACAGGCTTTTGAAGGGAGATCTGTGCTTGACATAAAGGGCATTGTCAGACTCCACTCTGATGGACCTCCTGCATATCCACAAAACAAACAGTACCAGAATTACCCATTCTAAAGACTTAAACCTTGCCTGTGATATAAATAGAACCTGCTGGAGATATAGGTATGTATCACAGAGACTATCCTGTCTGTGGATCAGGCTCCCCATCCATGTGAAACAGAGTTCCTCCCTACTATAATTCAAATGCAACTTGGACAATTGGATAGGAAACCAGAAATTTGTCCCTGGTTTGGCACCTATGTCTCTGATGCAAAAAGGTAACCTGTAAATGGTTCATCTTCCAGGCCCATGCTTACAGTTATCATAGGTATCAGAACTCGTCAGAGATTTGGAATGCATGGCTAGGCTTAAAAAGGCCTTTGTGGTCGTTAGCTTAGTAAACCCCTATGAAACTATGAACCTATGAACTATGTCATCCAAGTGGCAAGGCAAACCATCTCCCTTCCCCAGGATGTGTGAGCTGAGTGTCACTCACTCCCATCCACCTGCTTCTCTGCATGGTAAACACAGGACATTTGGAAAGCACTTAGGGCTTTATCATTCTATGTCATGTAAGGTTCTTATGCACCCCCCACAATATGCTCAGTTTTAAGTGTCTAAGGGGTCTGGCTGGATCTATCCTTTACCATCTATCATCTCCTATGTACTCTCCAAGTTAAACCAATCACTTATTTGGGAGACACAGTCATCTAATTTTCTCTGTTTTACTGCATGCAATGCTCAGCCAATGAGATGTTTATTCTGAGCTTGGCTAGTATATGCTTGCAGTAAGTCTGCCTGCGGCTCTAGTTTAGCTTCTTAAATGTTTTATTAATAACTGTTAAAGGTCATTTAAGATATTGCTTCATACATAGACATAGTAAAGCATGCTCTTACACGCATTTCACCGTGCCAGTCTGCCAAACTGCATTATACTAGGTTGTTATTTGTACAGCAGGTATAAAACTTCTTTTCAGGGTGGGGAATGATTTATATTGCCTAAATATATCTTTGTTCAGCTAGCATTGCAGCAAACATAAAATTCATATACATTGCTCCAGATAAGTGAGATTGTTGAGATGCTATAACCGAAGCTCCCTCTATTGACCATGGAAATAAACAACTTCACTGTTGAGTTGTTGCATTTCAGTGGTTAAGAATAGGCCTAAGTGTAATATCTATCAGACTACTTAAATATTACTTTTTGAAAGTTTTACTCAGAGCTGAGCTATTAATTTTGACAAGGTAGGTACCACATCTACATTTTACAGTCATTTTGTAGTGACAATATGCCAACTTACATTTGCACTCGGTGTCAGTTAGGGATGAGTATATGACTTCTTTTTAAAATGAAAAAAGTAAAGTACGTGTCCATAATGTATCTCTACTAAGATACCATTACAGTAAAAGTAAAAAAAGGCTCCCTATTGTGAAATGTCAATATTTAGAATGCCAAGTGTCTACAAGCTGGAAATAAGACCGAATACCTGGGAGAAGAACAGGTCTCGAAGATGACTCTTCTCCTTTAAATTTCTTTTTTTTTTGCTGGGGAGACAAGTCTGCCTGTACCCGTCACACTTCCCAAACTTATATATACCAACTCCAAGACTGCCATACCTCAGAGGAAAGGGAATACTCTGAGAAATGACCATCTTGAACTTAGTATACATAAATCTGTTTTTCAGCAATTCAGTCTCCATGTTTTGGGACTCGCTGTAGCAGGTCCTGACATTTCAAATGATCATCATAACAACTGTTATTGGAATTACACAATACATCTCAAATACAGAATCAAATGTAACAATACACATTACATGAAGACAGTTTCAAATGGTTTCTGGGATATTGTCCAGTACTGATTGGCACCAATAGTAGGCCTCTCCTCAGCTTTTCACCCACTTGATTCACAGCTCACATATAGATGTTGTCACATTCTGAATAATAAACTCAGTATATATCAAAATCATGTCCTTTATCTGTTGTTATGGATCAGAATTAAAATAACATTGGAAGAGCGTTGCACCACAGGTATTAGTATTTCATCTGAGTATTCAAAACTTGCTAAACAAAGCAAAGCTCTATATTTCATATATTGTGGATTCAACATGGTAAAAGCCTGTTATTGAAGCTGTTGTTTTGAAGCTGTCTTTCTGCCATTTTGGTTGTTTAGCAATAGCAAAGCTCTATATTTCATATATTGTGGATTCAACATGGTAAAAGCCTGTTACTGAAGCTGTTGTTTTGAAGCTGTCTTTCTGCGATTTTGGTTGTTTAGCAAGTTTTGAATATTCAGATGAAATACTAATACCTATGGTGCAACGCTCTTCCAATATTTACATTGTTTTTTGTTCTGCTAAGTGTTCTTTAGCGGAATTCACTTCTTTTTCTGGAATTAAAATAATATTTTCAGGAAAGTGGTATTTTAGCAGTTTAAACATAATAGCAAAAATAAGAAAAAACATTTCTGTAAGTACATTGACATCTATACATTTGCAATGCTGCAGTTTCATTTTCCTTAATGCGGTGGCACAATACTCGGAGGTACTGGGTGCGATAGACTGCATGCACATACAAATCAAGTCACCACCCGGTGAGCAGGGTAGGCGCTACATAAACCGCAAGGGATTCCACTCCATCAACTGCCAGGTCGTGTGCAATGCCCAGGGCATTATCATGGATGTGTGTGCTGGCAGCCCTGGAAGCTACCATGACTCCCATATCTGGCATGCCTCACAGCTGTATCAGGTATTTGTCAGGGGGGACATCCCACATGGCCATCTCGTGGGGGATGCTGGCTATGCACTGGAGCCGGGGATGATGACTCCCATCAGAAATGCACACACACCCATGCAAGAACGCCATAATGAGGCACACGCACAAACCAGAATCATCATAGAGCGTGTGATCGGGATGCTGAAATCACGGTTCTGGTGCTTGGATACATCTGGTGCAGCCTTGCAGTACTCTCCAGGCACGTGTGCCCACATCGTCATAGTATGTGCCATGCTACATAATATGATCCTGCAGAAGCAGCTGCAGCAGGGACAAAATGGTGAAGGCCCTCATAGCCCACTGCAATTGCCAAGGCCATTACAGGCACAGAGGGATTCAGACCATGAACACACTGTGCCAGCCCCAGTAGGCAGATGGAGGCATGCCCAATATGCCTATGCCTTGGCAAAGAGGGAACGTATAGCACATACTCTGACAGTGTAGGCCCCTACGGACTGACACCTCTCCACCTGCACACACAGTAAAATGGATGGCACACAAACATGACCACCTGTAAATTGTAATGTATAGGTGGCCCAATGTGTGACTACTACATAGGCAGCCCTCAAACATTGTAAACACAACAGCCAGTGGAACACGGAATGCCAACACCTGAACAATACATGAGCCTTACAGCATATGGTGGTGCTGTGTGCCTGTCACGTTCCCCACCAGATATATATATATATAGATATAGATATATATATATATATATATATATATATATATATATATATATATATATATATATATATATACACATATGCATATATATAATACAGATAGAAAGGGCAATAGAGGGATATATGGTGATATAGATGGATTCAGCGATATCTGCAAATATAATAGATAGTTCAACGACATTCATAACACCTTGGAGGTACAAATAAATAGGATACCGCCAACCATGGAATGTGTAACATACCGACATGCGTAACCACGAGGCTGAAAGACCGATAGAACACAGTACCGAAAGAGTACATCCGCGAGTAATAGTATGATGATATGAAGGGACAGTTAGTCACCGCTGCCGGTGTAACGGTTCCCGTAGGTACTGTGTTCAACTGTGTCTGTGAGCGCAGTAGTCTGTGTAAGTGTGCTTTGAGGGTGCCGTGTGCATCTCTGTGTGACTGTAATGTGTGTGTGTGTCCGCAACATGTGTTTGTTAGTGCCAAGTCAGAGGCAGATCAGTACGGTAGATGTGGGTATAACTAGCCATAGGCATACGGTTACTACCTGTCCCACAGTAGGAGGGACAGCCCCACCCTGGGCAGGTGTGTCCTGACATAAAACAGTACAAAGGGCAAATGTCCGAGATGGTAGGACATAAATATGTCCCATATATAATGTAACAGTCGTATTTAATAGTTATGCCTGTATGTAAGAAATGTAAATGTTACATGCAATATGATAAGTAGCCAAAGTCACACAACAATAGGTATGTAGTGAAGATAAAAGTATGTGCTAACCTGTGTACTGACTGTGGCTACGTGTTGGCCTGTAAACACCGCTGTGTGTCCCGCAAGTGTCCAACAATGACCATATGAAAAGGTGGCAACCCATGGCAAACAGGCTCTTTTAACAACACAACCACAATGACTGCAAATATCTGGGACAGAAATACAAGGGATAGCTGTCACTTACACATATCCCTTGATATATCGCCGCAATTACAGAGGTATACAAGTAGCAAGCTCACCTGCAGACGATATAGAAACCAATTAACAACGGCCTAACGTACAATCCCGTAAAATAAGTCTACTAACTGTTAGCTCACTAATTAGGTACGGAGCCCACACACATATATACGGATTATGTAGAAATGCAAGGCCCACAAACCTGTATATGCTATGTACACCCACCGACATCCCCCACACTAGAAACTAAAGCAATACAGACTGTAATAGCAGCACAAACATCCAGTCAGTCAATTACATCTGCAGAACCCTCAACATACCTTGTGAGAGACACAATTAAAGGCGTCATGCAAAATTGCAGGCATTGTATAATGGAACAAACAGCCATGTTACAGGTATTGTTTGCAATACTCCATTATCAGACGTTGGGGTGACAGGTACACCCACATGTTGAACCAAATACTCTACCTGTTACACACAATCCATGGGGGACATGAATCCAAACTATACTTGTCTCCATGCATAGCAGTTGCAGTTACACATAACAAAACACAATACAGACCGTCTCCCGAAGGTAGGGCAAATAGGCAACGCCCAAGTGGAGAATCCAATTATACCCCACTGTTGCCACGTAATTGGTGAATGGAGTAGCTGCACAGCTGATATGCAAGTAATTAGTCACTCAGGAACACCAATTGGCGGGATGAATCCACATGTTACAGGTATCGACTTATATAAGGATGACTTGCCAGACATTCAAACCGTATGCTCATACCAAATACCAGTTGAAACACTGTGAGAGAGATAGAAACGAAACGTGAACGACAACAAGGTATGTAGAATGCCCAATATGTAAGGTTATGTATAGCATGATCTGTATTAATTAGTTTTACTGTATGTATAGCCTGGTTTGCATTAATTAAACGTATCCACAATGCATAAAGTGGGGAAAGGTATTTATGTAGTGATGTCTTGCTGAGCATACTAACGCTTGTAGAAACTGTGCGTCCAGCAGTGGGACACAAGGTGCACAGCACAGACACCACAAGGGATGCTACATTAGGGCATTAAACAGAACAATTCCATACAACCCGCCGTCAGTGGTAGGGTATGTCCAACAAGGACGTGCCATAGCAGGGGATAGTATATGTTGATATACTGTCACAGCACACATGTGTATGGGCATATAACGTTAATGACATATGTAAGGTGGTCCCGCTGTGCAAGTGTGCTTTGCATTATGGGATATTATGTGAAATATGTGTAATGTATAGTATTATAGGTAGATATGACAGATATTCTACACAGCATAACAGGCATATCATGCATACCACAGGTATCGTCTATTGGTATGTACAATAACAGGATACATATGGCCTGTAGGTATGGGACATAGTAATAGCATGATAGCTAATCTAAATGGAAGGGCTACCAAGTAACCATGCACAAAGGACATGTAATAGCTTCACAGGTGCATAGTGGGGTACTATGCAGTCTGGCAAGTCCATGTGTAAGCACAACTGCAGTGTTCACACTAGTGGCACCTCTCTAGGGTAGTGTCCTGTGAACAGCAGAGCCAGGTGTCACCTGCACTTCTGCACAGTACAGCCACTGCAGTGATCCTAGGCCTACATGTGTCTCCCAACCACCAAGGGAGGTATCACATGAACAATGCTACTGAGTGTCCCTGCATGATGTACATAGGACTTATGTTCCAAAGCATGGTGAGTGTCCGGTTTGGGAATGTAACCCACAAGCACATCCCACTCATTGTGGCGTGTGTGCACATATCCATGAGCATGTTGCTCACAGTGGCCTCTGCTTATGTCGCGTATGAGGAGTATATCCATTAATAATGTTGTGAACATGGGCCCTGTCTGATCAGCAGAGGTCACCCCTGAGTATGTAGTATGCAAATGTGTACAGATGTGGTGTCCATAGTGCAGCCGCATATTTAAATTGTCGGAGCTCAGTAAACGTCATGGCGTGTTAATGTTGTGGCATGTAAAGCTGTAGCTGTTGTGTAAGGTACACCCTAAATGGGGTGGTGTACCCTTGAATGTGTGTAGATGTCTTGAGTTCAGAGGTACAATGGGTGCCTATGTACCAGCTACACACCCAGTACAGATGGGTGTGGCCACGTAGAAGGATATGCACGCCACAGTGGCAATACGGTAACCACAGGAGTGGGTGCGACATATGTGTGTACTGCAAACATGTACAATGTGATATGTATGTAGGGGACTACCATCCATGTGATAGTCAGTGAGTGAATGGTGTAATGCAAAGGTGATGTGCATGCACCTTGTGTCATGCAGCTTGATGCCATGATAGTCATATTATGTATCTGTCACAGCGACACCCATATGGTTGGAGTCAGTACCAGCTGGTGGAGCAATCATGGCGCTTGGTATGCAGGGGTTTGAAAGCTAGGCAGGGAAAGTCCCCTGTGCTAGCCTGTTCCACAGGGAAGCATATACTGAACATGAGGGGCCCTATGACTGAGGACAGTGGTATGCCAAATATACCTGACATGTAGTAGATACTATGGTATGCTGCCCTCACTGTGTGTCCTGTCCATGAGCCACATAGCATAAAATCCTGAGACACAGGGTACGATGTACAGGTGGATGTGTATGTTGTCAATACCAGAATGGGGAATGGTGCTGAAAGGCAATGAGAGGACAATGTAGGATGTGTGGACTTCCGTACCATCAGCAACTGCCCTGGTAACTGTATGAAAGGAGTCCACCATATGTAGGGGCCATGCTCTAGCCCTAACAAGCCCAACCCGGGTGGCAGCAAAGGACGGGAGCCCAACAATGTCTCTGTGAATGACGTCCTTGATGATGTGCCCCATAGCCATGCAGAACAGTCCAGTCAGGTGTGTAGGACTATAGTCCCACTCGTGCAATTTGGTGCCACCTGTGTGTAGTGTGATAAATGCTGCTGTGTGCCATTCGGGGACTACAATGTCTGAAACAAGGCTATTACTGAATATGGTGGCCTAGTGGGGAGACATGTAATTCAGAGGTTGGTGGACATCACAGCCTGGGACATTGGAAGGTGACATGGGGCCAGTGTCCCAGGACATACAGAGTGTAGGTCAGTACTGTGTAGGTGTGACCACAGGGACACCACAATGTTCATGTATGGATTGCAGCCCTGTAGTGGGTGAGAGGGTGTAATGTCAGCATTGAATCCATCCTCCAGCATGTTGCCAACAACACCTGGGTCTGTAATGTTCCTGAGTGACTGTTGTATGTGACAGCAGATGTGGGTGTTGCCATCGACTACTGACATACCACCATAATGCCTGGTGGTACACCCAGAATGTGTGGCAGTCATGTTTACGTAGCTAGTCTTGGAGTATGTGATGAGGGACCCTGTGGCCCCACCATGGCTGACCAGTGAGCCACCCCACACATGGGAATGTACACCACTGTGCAACAGCCTACACCTGTTGTTGTACATCATATGTCCATGGAACATGACCACCAGAGTGGCGTCTGTTATCTGGTGTGTACCATCATGGCTCTGTGTGGAATAGCATGATCCATGCAGTTGTGTACATGCTAATGAAGTGCACTGGGGTATGTGTCAGCATTTGTATGTGCATTGTCCATCTGCATGGGTGTCATGATGTTAACAACCGCTGTCAGCAGACGTCTGTAGTAGGTGTTGTAGTACTCATGTACTGTGTATGCTGTGATGGGTGTGTTGCCGGGATGTGGCTAACAAGGTCGATTAGCATATGTTCGTAATCCACCAATGAGGGGATAACCCCAGGTGTGTAACACCAGTCACATGGTGGCAGTGTTCATGCCAAGGGTAATGTAGGTCTTGGAGGTGGTGTGTATGGGTTGATCCAGCAGAGTGGAGGGTATGACTCATGGATGTGTCGGTACATGAGTGGCTATCCCAGTAAAGTGTGGGGTAGTGTCAGTCACACATCAGTAGTAGCTGTCTGAGGCCCACTGTCCACTATACCAACATAGAAGGTATGTTACCCGTGGGGTATGATGTTGACTCTGTCGCTTGTTACAATGTGTATAGCAGTCCCGGACACAGTTAGTTGCACGTGGAGCACCTCTGATGCATTGTGCTAAGTAACTTGCCAGGATGTGTGCAAAACATAGTGGGATATGGGAACCCCTCAGCTGTGGGTGTGCCGGTCCAGGTATGTGCCTGAAAGGTATGGTCTGTCTATAACCTGTCATTGCAGGTGTGCTCTGCAGAGCCTAGAGGCAGGTCCCAGTCACTGCAGAGATGTTTGAGTGGTGCATTATAAGCTGTGCCTTGCCTGTGTGCATCACAGAGGAAGATGCAAGCATTGTGACACATGACCCCATGTCGTGCCTGCCAGTTACCGCCCTGCCGGTGACAGTTATTGGAAACTGGGCAAGACAGGCAGTATAGAAGCAGCAAGAGCCTTGCATGTGAGCTGTTCTCCCAGGGCTGACAGGTGCAAGTCATCTGTGCCACAGCATTGTGTTTGACCAGGTCAGTCATAGCGGACAGATACCAGATGCCTGTGGAATGACAATAGGAGCATAGGCAACTGTTGAAGTGACACAGTCGGTCATTGTACAGTGGTATTGTGTCCGGACGAATGCAAAATGCTCCCCAGGGCTTGGCCCACACCCTCAGGGCTATAAGACTGGTGAGCTATTGCATGACCCTACACACGTAGTCTGTGAAGTGGCATCACAGGGCAGTCACACTAACATGGAGAATGACAGTCATATCGTACCTGGTGAGGTGTGGCATGGGTGCATAGGTTATGTTGCAGAAGCAGTTACCCGACAGCAAGATGTAAGCGACTAACGCCTTGTGTAGCCTGCTGTGTGGAACTGCAGTGTGACTCCCTACAGAGTCATCTATGACTGGTGTGTTGTGAATGATATAACTCACTATTGGCTGTATGTGATGGGCACACATGAGTCTGTGGGCTATAAGCTGGTGATGTTGTCTTCCATGATGGGGGCCACCTCTGGTGCCTACAGTGAGTATGGAGATGTACTGCACAAGTTGTCCTAGTAGGTGTGGCCAGTGGTGTAGATCATGTGAGACTATGTGATGGGTTGGGTGTGTTGCGAATGTTACACATCCCCAAATGACTGTCAGGCGCAGTCAGGGTTGGTGACAGCATTACCCCCATCCATAGCTGTCAACCTCCTGTCCCCAAACTGAGGAACATTAGCCTTCATACTGTGTGACAAATGGGCAAAACGTGGAACACTTACAACTGGCTTACTAACAGCTTCAACTAGGAAGGGCATATGATGGCTAAAATAGGCTGGTTTTATGTATAAAAAAGATATTCTAATGAATTAATATGATTCCCATCTATTTAGCCATGGCTAGCAGGTAAACAATTTACAACAATGAATGTGAGACAGACCCTTCCAATGTGGAACCTTGAGGAACATGCACCTTTTAGAACCCCAAATGAGGTACATTCCTCATAATGAGGTACACCTGAGAGCTATGCCCCCAGCACGGCTGCAGAAGTGCATCCCCCACAGGCTGTAGTGCTGTATGTTGGGAGGTGAGCATTGAATGTGTACATGAGACAATTGCTCTATTGCCACATGTACGACATATCCCTCATATAGACGGGCAGTAGCACTGGTACGTGACAGTTGGACATGCCTGTATATACAACCATGTCCCACAGGATATGTGCTTTACATGTGTACAACAGCTGTTGTACCATAAGCAAGCTGGGAAGTGTAGGACAGCCAGTGTACCTGTGGGAAATGGTGTGGAATGGGTGCTATAGTAATCAGTAGCTCATGACATGCTCACAAGTTCTGAACAAGTGCCTAGCATGACCATACAATACAGATAGGGTGTTGGATAATATCAACCCACAAGTGGTGATGACAGTCATTTAGGGTGGCACCGCACTATAACCCTGCTGAGTATGGTGTACATGTCCATGAACCATTAGCACTGTAGATGTTAGTAGTACAGATGTACAAGACAGCACGGATATTTGATTACAAATACCTTTGCATGTCACAGGAGTGTTCCACCAGTGGCCTGTTGACAGACTCACAACTACAAAAGGTGCAAGAGTGACATGTGCACAGCACACCAGTGCCAGCTACAGTAGAACAGGGTTAATGTGTTGTACCCCACCCTCATTGTAGCCCATACCACACAGACAAATGTTAGGCATCTGTGTATGTAAGGCTGTGAATGGCCATGACCTATCAGTATAGCTGTGTCAGTGTTGTGAACAACATACAGAATGGGCTGTGTGGGTGAGGTGTGTGACATATGTGCACAGTCTGATGGATGATACCAGCAGTGTCACCGCTAGGTGAACATCCCTGTACCCATAAACTACTACCTAGGCTGTGGTCAACATTATGGACACTGTGTAAGGGATGGTGCTGTGCAGTGCACCCCCCGACATGGTGACATCTCCAGGCCCCTTAGGTAGTCATATGAGGTACTCATGTCATGTCAGGGTGCCATCCATGAGCACGGAGATCACTGGACAGGCATATACAGCACTGTGGTGACCAATATTGGATCACATACCACCTGTAAGGGGTAATGGCTATGCATGGATGTGCGATACCAGCCTTCACAATCCTCACCTCCACTATGCAGCATGCTGTCTACCTTGCAGAAGGACATTTGCTACACCATGATGATGGACATGCTACATGTCCATATCTTGATCTATAAGACATATGTCATGGACAGCCACCATCCTAATACTAGGATCGCCACAGGCTGGACAGATCCCTGTGCCATATATGTGACATACTCCTGCCATACCATGCAACCCTGTCCATCAAAGCTGCACATGTCATCCCAGTCATACATGGTGTGATTGCCGCATGGTAGATGTACTATCAACTGACTGGATCAGTAATGTGGCACTGATGCACCTTGCGGTGGCACAATGGCTGTCTGTTACAGCTTGGAAACCATGCCCGCACATGCTATGGTTGATAACCATCCCTGCGAATGTCGTCTGACTAGCCATTGTCCCATGTCTATCACATGTGCAATACAGGCGATCCATGGCAGGATGTTGAACAGTTGTACAGTGCTGTGTAGATGTATATGGCAAAACACATGCATGTACAGGTGTCCATGCGTATGTGTGCATTGTCACTGCTCAAGTCCATTACGGCTGTGTCTGTGTTGATATGTGACATATACACAGCATCCAGGTCAACAGTAGTACCGTGGACACATCCAGGCATGTGCAGATAGGTAAGAACACAAGTGCAGGCAAATAGACATGCCCACAGCAAGACAGCATTTACATGGAGTATGAACACTGTAATGAGGTGACACACATATATGGTGATGATATCCAATGCATAATGGGTGTGACATGTGTGACACAAACACGTCAGTCGTGTCAGTGTCATGATGCTTTGCAAAGATAACTGTGCAGATGTAGTAGATGTCATAGAAATGTATGTGCAGCAGTATCTCTGTACATCTCTGAAACTGTGACCTGTCACCATCATTATGTCTTACAGATAATGCCCCGTACACGCCTCCCAGCATGCACCCGCCAGGAGGATGATGTCCTCATCCCACAGCTCCATGACAACTATGACTTGTTGTTCAGCCATGTGCCACAGCATGCCCAGCAGCGGGATGACCTGTGGCAGGATCTACGCATGAGGGTGAACGATGTGGGTGGCCATAACCGCACCTACCAGCAGGTGCTCAGACACTGCACGGACTTGATATGACATGCAAAACAGCGTGCCACTGCACTCGCCAGGGAACAAGGTGGAACAGGTGGTGGGCCAGCAACCCAGCCCCCACTCACACACACACCGAGGAGCTACTGGCCAGTCTGGGGACACCCAGGGAACAGCATCCAGAAACACTAGCTGCCATCGTGGAGGTGGATGTCTCCCAACCAATGAGCCTGGAGTTGCCTGGTAAGTCAGTACTGCACATATGGCTATTATATCCCATGTAGTTGCATGTGTCACTGTACATTATGTAAAGTAACAACATATGCAAGGTATGTGGACACACATGCTGCATACTACAGTATGCTATTTTGTGTATGCACACATGTGCATACTATATGCTATTACACAGGTGAATGTGTTCACATGCACAGTAAAACCTGTGGCTGTCATACAGTCATGGATAATGTTCATACTGGTGTGTCACCCCTATACAGGTACCTCTGGCGTGCCGCACAGACATGAGTCCGTTGCAGGTGAGACTGTCATCAGTATCAGGCATGTTACAGTGTAGATCTATTTGCCATATGGCCAGTTAACACTTGCACACCTGATGTTTGTTCCAGTCATGATATGCAGGTCGCACCACCCTTCATTCACACAGGCCACCCATGTGCAATATATACAAACGTAATGATACACTGACTTGAAACCACAGTACTTGTCATTGCGATGTGTGGTCGGCTGTGCATACAACGGTGGAGGTGTTCTACAATGGAGGCATATGTAGTATGCATTGGAACAATATGTGTGGTTTCTCACACAGTACCACACAGTGAGCTGTGATATGGGCAGCCCACAGGTGTCACCATTGTGTCATATGCCCCTGCATTGGGTGCACACATTGTGATGTGCCACCTGACATGTCCCAGACATGTAGTGTTCTGTCTGCAATATTGTCACACTATCGCATGACCTATACCCCACATACCAAACATACAACCCATTGTCTGCATAGCCCTGTGGATTGTGACATATCTGACATCTATGGGTGTATGTCATATGGGACAACACAGACATGTGAGATAGATGTCCATCACACACAATTGGCCAACACATGTGCACACATGGCCATGGGGGATGGCCAGAGAGATGTAGCCACACACTACTTGGGATGTGTATACACCCTGTTGCGCATTGTCCACACATGGTCCAATTATAGCCTTAGTTGACCGATTATACAGTTGATGTGGTACACTGGACAACCTAAAAGCCTGTGCACAGCTACTGGAGGTGTCACTGAAGTCTACCATATACGATCTGTTGAACATCACGACTGTGTTGCAGTTATGGCTATGCAATGTGTACATATTATGCATTCTACAGCAACATAGATGCCTCATGATGCCATGCAATGTCACAGTGTCTGTACTTCACACTGTATAGCAATGTAGATGGCTCACACTACCCTCCCATGCTCATGCACATTTGCTAAACATGCATTCTATCTGTAGAGCATACACACAGCACTGCAATGTGACGCCCATTATGATGCTGTGCATGTGTTAGGACACCATTGTGTCAGACATGTATGCATGTTAATGCACATGTCAGCAGATTACATGTCAAGGTCACGTCAGCCATGTGTACTGTTATCCTTGTCTGGGCCACATGGTGTATCATGGGGATGCATGCATACTACCATGATTGTGTGAACTGCATGGCTACTGATATGACACCTGCTTGCTGTAGTGTGCACCCCAGGGAGGTATGCTTACTAACACTATTAATGTCTGAGCTGCATGCCCTCTGCTGTATCGCAGGCATGCTGCATGCCATCTGACAAATCACATGCATGGTGTGTCTGTGTGTGTGTGTGTGTGTGTGTGTGTGTGTGTGTGTGTGTCTGTGTGTGTGTGTGTGTGTGTGTCTGTGTGTGTGTGTGTGTGTGTGTGTGTGTGTGTGTGTGTGTGTGTGTGTGTGTGTGTGTGTGTGTGTGTGTGTGTGTGTGTGTGTGTGTGTGTGTCTATTGTACTTTACAGTATTTCTTTGCATTCACAGGTGATGTAGGTGCGTTACCCTCCTGTGGTCCATCTGATGTTAGTGTCCCCACAGATACTAGCAGTGATGAACATATGCATGAGGTACAGGCAGGGTTGTCAGGGGCTGAATCTGTGCCAATGGTTACCATCCCAGCTATGTCCCCCTCTTCCCCGCACACAGTTCTGCTGCCAACACATACCGCATCACCAGTGGCCATAGAGGAAGGACAGTCAGCGTCTGTTAGCATGGAACAGGAACATGTGGTGGCTACAGAAGGTGTGTCTACACACCATGGTGTCAGTGTAATGACTGCAGATGTGCCACACAGGCATGTGGCTGGTGCTGCTCGTAGGAGGACCTCTGGCAGACATGCACCTGCAGGACAGAGCGCAGCAGCTGGTATCACCAGATGCATGTTCCAGACTGTAATGGCGGCACAGGCATGTGCTGAATGGCAGAACAGAGAAGGGCAGAGGCTGCAGAGGGCTGCTGTCCATACCCTAAATGACAACATCCAGGCATTGGCAAATGCTCAACAGCAGATTGCTAATGTTCTGGATAGGCGATTAGGTGAAATGGTTGGAATCCTTGACCGAGGCATGGCAATCCGCGAGCGGGAGCTGTCTGTGCTGGAACATCTGGTAGGAGTGAGGCGTAGGCCACGTGGACGTAGGCCAGCAACACCACCTAGTGTAGGTCGATGTGAGTGTGCCACCTCACATGCCCGCTCCCATACTGCCGGTAGCAGTAGCAGTGCAGCTGGTGCTGTGCTGTCAACACCAGGACACAGCAGTCCACATGGACGTGGCCTTGGATGTTCTCAGCGGGGACACGGTTCCAGCGGACATGTGTCGTCAGACAGTAGTCACTCTGTACCTCCACCTGGTAGTGCCCGTGCAACCCCAGGCAGGCACAGGTCACGTGGCCGTAGACAGACACAGTGAGCTGTACAACCTGCTCTGTACAATCTGGGGCTGTCAATTATACCCGTGTAGGCCTCACAAATGGCAGAACTGTGTACACACATACACACACACAGCAAACACAACTGTAGGGCTCCACAACATCCACATGCATTCTGCACAGACATATCCAGTCAACTCACCGGCCCTTACACACACACATGATGTTATCCATTGGTGCAGCCTATGCCCCTGGCAAACATATCACCCTGTGCATATGATGAAGCTTGTGCTGTCATCCACACCATCGGTGCAGGGTTATGCACAAATATTCTGATGCACAGGGTGAACAGCATAGTGAGAGGTGTATGTAATATTACCTGTGTATGCATAGTGAGGGATGTGTATGTTGCAGTGGTTGTGTGTGAATACTGAGAGATGTGTATGTAATATTACCTGTGTATGCATAGTGAGGGATGTGTATGTTGCAGTGGTTGTGTGTGAATACTGAGAGATGTGTATGTGACATAGGTTGTGTACTGTCGGCATGCACCGGTCATACCATGTAGTGCAGGTGCAGCATGCATTGTGATGTGTTCACGGTATGTGTCTCGGTTACATCTGTAGCACCATGTTGGTTGTGATACCCTGGTTCCCTCCTATGGTGTACTTGCATGTGCCTACAGGTAGCAGTGTTTGCAGTCCCCCACGTGTAACTGTGGATTACTCACAGGCACGTCTGGCAATATCAGCATGCTACATGTACCCTCAACCTGACTGCTGGAAACACCAACATGATACAGATGTCCGCACATATACTGCACCTGACGCATGTGGTCAGTGCCACAGGCTACACTGGACAGAGACGTGACATACATAGCAGGACACATTACAGGTATGGTGACATTGTGCAGGGGTTGTATACAGCGGTCTGGCCAATGATGTTGTGAGGTGTCACTTGGTAGCTGGAGGCCACACTGTGCAGCAGTAGGACCCTGTAACAGTACGGGAACATGGCCACATTCACGGGGTGTACACCACTATAATGCACACCCCATAGTGTGCAGGTGGGGACCCTTGCCTATGTGGTCATCACCCTCACAGTACTATGCACCCACACGATGTGTCACAGAGAAGGAACATGCACAGGTAGCCAGTATGGCTGGGACCTATGGCATCAACAGGGTAGTGCAATGCATCACCATTATGGGTTAGTCACCACGTGGGGTTAGTGATCATTTCTCACCGTATATTAGCATACACCCTCACACCAAGCACCAGACATACATACAGACACACACACACTGTGGTGACCACACATGTATACGGACAGCCGACGTGTGTGATGCACCACACCGGCTGACATCATGCTTCCCACACTGACGTATGTACAGATCTCTACAACGGTGTACAAGGATGTGTAACAACTGGGACATATTCCCTGCGATATGTGGCATCTCTGGTCACACATTCAGACACACATGGCAGTACTGGGAATGATACACCTGCCATATGATGACACGTTTGATAGACATGCAGCGGTATTGATTGCATTATGTGTACCAATGCTATATCTGGCAAATGTGCTGCTATATGCACACGGGAGGTTGTAGGTGTTACAGGTGCCATGTGACATATAGTTGGTAACACCTGACCGCTGTGTAAGCATTATGTCAGCACCATCACGTAACAGCGACATAGCGTACTGTTTGCATACGGCATGATAGGATGGTGTGTGACACAACTGTGAGCCACCCCCTGCACACATACATCTACACAGGTGGTACACCACGTTATGTAAACACATCCCTCCATATGTGCTGTTTGTATGTCACCATATACCGGTGTCAATGATGGGTCTGCATTGCGACTGCATGTCGTAGGTAGGTGCAACAATGTTACAGACATCAGCCACTGCACATGCATGGTTGCTGCATGCACAGTACAGATGTCACATGTTTCTCCTGTTGCCATGTTTGTATGCATTGCTATTGTTGGACATGTGTGTTGACATACATAACACATGGACTGTGGTATGATATCACGGGTGTCACAGGCGACCAGTACAAGGGTATGTGCCCCGGTCAACATTGCTACCCCCTGTAGTGTGAGCATTCAACAGACATGGGCCCACCTTCCATTCGTGTGTGTAGCATTGATTAGGCCACTGTTATGCACGAGGTACATCACAGGCTATGTATGTATGTGTTGTGTGTGCAGTCCATGCGCACATCCACACAATCACATGTATGACATATCCAGATGTGTGTTCATTGGTGTACAGCAACAGTCAGGTGTCACAGCTGTGTAAGGGCCGTGGTATGTCTTGAGCCGACCTGTGCATGTATACTGGTATCATTGCAATGCATAACACCTGTTGGATCCCTGTTGGTACATGTGTACTCTGCACAGCTGGTGTACACCTCTGTACAGCCCAGTGGTCATGTGTCACATGGTGTTGTGGTACTGTAAGGCTGTGTAGTGCTGCACCGATGACATGGTGCTGACTTGACAGCTACAGTGTACACTGCAGTGTGTACGTGTGTGACCTGCACCTGTGACAGCTGTGATGGCAGCTGTGTGTGTACAGGTCACTGCATGTGTGACCGCCCTGTGCATGAGGACAGTTATACCTTCCTGTGCCCTTCTGTACTGTGCCCTTCTGTGTGTACACTCCATCTGCATGCACGACAGGCCTTTGCAACAGCTAAGTGTGTGAGCATGCCCAGTATGCTGTTGTGTAGATGGACAGTACAGTCCATGTACACAGTTGTGTAGATGGACACACGGTACAGTCCAATCTGAGACCTTCCATGTTTACACTCCATCTGCATGCAAGACGGCCCTTTGCAACAGCTAAGTGTGTGAGCATGCCCAGTATGCTGTTGTGTAGATGGACACACGGTACATTCCACACTGCGCCCTTCCGTGATTAGACTCCGTGTGCATGCCAGATGGCCCTTTGCAACTGCTAAATGTGTCAGCATGCCCAGTATGCCGTTGTGTAGATGGACACACGGTACATTCCACACTGCGCCCTTCCATGATTAGACTCCGTGTGCATGCCAGATGGCCATTTGCAACTGCTAAATGTGTCAACATGCCCAGTATGCCATTGTGTAGATGGACACACAGTACATTCCAAACTGCGCCCTTCCATGATTAGACTCCGTGTGCATGCAAGATGGCCCTTTGCAACTGCTAAGTGTGTGAGCATGCCCAGTACGCCGTTGTGTAGATGGACACACAGTACATTCCAAACTGCGCCCTTCTGTGATTACACTCCGTGTGCATGCAAGACAGCCCTTTGCAACTGCTAAGTGTGTGAGCATACCCAGTACGCCGTTGTGTAGATGGACACACAGTACATTCCAAACAGACGTGTGATACTAAGCATGTGGGCATGGCCATTGACATCCTGTATAGCCATGGTGGTCATCCAGGCAACAGATGTCCATTTTCAATGTCACGATGGATGCCTACATTGAACACACTGGTTGCTGTCTCGAAGGGTGTACTGTCTGTGGAGCATCCCGTATCTATTTGGTGTTGTAGTGCTCCGTAGATATTTAGTTGGCCCGATGACAGCACTACCGTGTTTGTCTACGTCTACTTTGGGACAGTAATATGCTTTCAGACTGCTCACTCTCTAAACATTCCCTATCGGCATCTTTGCCTTTGCGGATGATGTCACCCACCTAAAAGTATGCTTCTGGGAGTGCTGTGTTCAGTAATCTCTGTAGCGCGTTCTGTAAATACGTAATGCTGTAGTGTGATAAGGTAGTTAGGTGTATGTTCAACTCCCGGCCCTGCCAAGTGTGTGTGTGTGTGTGTGTGTGTGTGTGTGTGTGTGTGTGTGTGTGTGTGTGTGTGTGTGTGTGTTTCCAGCTGCCTGGGGACACAGTAATGCTTTTAGATGTCTCACAACACAAACATTCCCTATCGGCATCTTTGCCTTTGCGGATGATGTCACCCACCTAGAAGTATGCCTCTGGGAGTGCTGTGTTCAGTAATCTCAGTAGCGCATTCTGTAAATGCATAATGCTGTAGTGTGATAAGGTAGTTAGGTGTATGTTCAACTCCCGGCCCTGCCAAGTGTGTGTGTGTGTGTGTGTGTGTGTGTGTGTGTGTGTGTGTGTTTCCAGCTGCCTGGGGACACAGTAATGCTTTTAGATGCCTCACAACACATACATTCCCTATCGGCGTCTTTGCCTTTGCGGATGATGTCACCCACCTAGAAGTATGCCTCTGGGAGTGCTGTGTTCAGTAATCCCGGTAGCGCATTCTGTAAATGCGTCATGCTGTAGTGTGATAGGGTAGTTAGGTGTAAGTTCGATTCCCAGGCCTGCCAAGTGTGTGTGTGTGTGTGTGTGTGTGTGTGTGTGTGTGTGTGTGTGTGTGCATGCTCCCGTCCACCTGGGGACTCAGGTTATGCTTTTAGACGCTTCGCACCACAGATATATCCTGCTGATGTGTTTGTCTTTGCGGATGTTGGCACACACCTAGTAGAATGCCTGTGGCTCTGCTGTGTTTAGTAATCTCGGTAGCACGTTCTGTAAATGCGTCATGCTGTAGAGTGATAGGGTAGTTAGGTGTAAGTTAGATTCCCAGGCCTGCCAAGTGTGTGTGTGTGTGTGTGTGTGTGTGTGTGTGTGTGCATGCTCCCGTCCGCCTGGGGCTCAGGTTATGCTTTTATACGCTTCGCACCACAGATATATCCTGCCAACGTCTTTGCCTTTGCGGATGTTGACACGCACCAAGTAGAATGCCTGTGGGTCTGCTGTGTTTAGTAATCTCGGTAGCGCGTTCTGTAAATGCGTCATGCTGTAGTGTGATAGGGCACTTAGGTGTAAGTTCAATTCCCAGGCCTGCCAAGTGTGTGTGTGTGTGTGTGTGTGTGTGCATGCTCCCGTCCGCCTGGGGACTCAGGTTATGCTTTTAGATGCTTCGCACCACAGATATATCCTGCTGACGTCTTTGTCTTTGCGGATGTTGACACGCACCTAGTAGAATGCCTGTGGGTCTGCTGTGTTTAGTAATCTCAGTAGCGCATTCTGTAAATGCATCATGCTGTAGTGTGATAGGGTAGTTAGGTGTAAGTTCGATTCCCAGGCCTGCCAAGTGTGTGTGTGTGTGTGTGTGTGTGTGTGTGTGCATGCTCCCGTCCGCCTGGGGACTCAGGTTATGCTTTTAGATGCTTCGCACCACAGATATATCCTGCCGACGTCTTTGCCATTGCGGATGTTGACACGCACCTAGTAGAATGCCTGTGGGTCTGCTGTGTTTAGAAATCTCAGTAGCGCGTTCTGTAAATGCGTCATGCTGTAGTGTGATAGGGTAGTAATGTGTAAGTTTGATTACCAGCCCTGCCAACTGTATGTGTGTGTTTCCAGCTGCATGACAACAGTACATTGCTTTTACAGTATTCACTCACCATAACATCTGTGCGGCGTCTTTGCCTTTGATGCCGCTGTCTGCAGGCTAGACGTATGCCTGTGTGATTTCCGTGTTCCACTACTCACGGTTGCATGTTCTGTCACTGCGTAATGCTGTTGTGTGGTACAGTGGTTACATTCATGTTCTGCTCACAACCCTGCCACGTGTGTGTGTGTGTGTGTGTATGTCTGTATCTCTCTCTCTCTCTCTATATATATATATATATATATATATATATATATATATATATAAAATCTATTATCTGCCCATAACTCTGCTCTTGCATGGACAGCTGACTGTTTCATGTATCACATATTTGCATAGCTTTCACATACCAATGGGGTATGTTGCAAATACCAACATTGTCCATGCAACGTCCGTGTTACGGGCAGTGTTACACGCCCTTACAGGTGTTTGCTGTATATCTTGGCAGACATCTATCCTTGCTGTACTCTCACTGTACTCGTACACGCCGGAAGCTTCATGTATCATGGCCTAGTTTTGCTGTGTGTATGTCTATTTGTGCTGTGTGCATGGCTGTAGGTATGTCCCACTATCATCATTTGTAAAGGTGACAGCCCTATAGGTACTTCATGTAGACTGCTGTGTCATTTGACATGTCAGCACATACCTACGGACAGTACTGAACATCCTACTGCAGCGCATTTCATACCTTCTGCATTATCTTGCAGTCGATAATGCTGTTTCCTCACACATGTATCTGTTTCTGATCATACCACTCCACCTCCTAGAGCAAACTTCTGGACAAGGCCTTATCTGATAGTGGGACACATAGGGGCAGTATTGACATGTTGCTCTTACAAACGTAGATAGTTGACAGAATAATAGGTTTTGCATTAGTATGGCTTTTCTGACGGATTTGGTGTCTTAAACACACATGTTTGTCATTATTTCATGACTTCAGTTATCAGGAATGTGCCAGAATGGTACTGATGTTACGTGGAACACACCAAACATATGAGGCAGAACTCTGCACATTCTGCGTAAATCTGTACAGTTGCGGAGTATGTGTCTGATACAAGATATCAACTTTCTGACACCCATACACACACTGTATGGCGGCATCACAGGCCACATGCCATTACATTTATATTGCAGGACACACCCACCCATGGAGTTGTATTCCTCACACAGGCCAACAGCTGCTTATCCACACTAATTAGTCTATCATGTACAGTATGTGTGCGCCAGTATTTGCGCTTTCCGTCAGTGGCAGAGCTCACGTACGAGTATGGGGGACTGGACATTGTTACGGTGACACTGCATGACACCCTGAGGGACACATTACTTTTGTGTCTATTAACCTTCCACATTGACATTCACAGGGCATACGTTGTCATTCACATTTGTCGGAGTACATGCATATGACTTGTACATGTTTTCTCATTTGTCCTGATGTCTTTCTTCTCACCTGTCCACCTAGTATCACTAGTTCTGTACATGTATTTTGGACAGGTTACCTTCATACCCCTAACCTGTACACATTATGGGTAAACGCCCTGATTTTTGACCTTTGCCCTTGTTACATTTGTCATAGTAATGTGCCTTTCTGGTAAATTGCTGGCAAGGCATTACGAACTGTGCAGTTAGATAATAGTGACTGACATTTCTATTACATGATTAGTAACACTCATAACATTCATATTCCTGGCTACGCCAGTATTCTCACAACGTTCTGACTTTGTCTGGGGTATATCTAATATAGTCCCTATTTGTATTTCATGTACTATGCCTTAGTGCAGCTGTCTTATTCTGACAGTTTGCCAGTTATGGTTACCATCTTGGTCATACGCATGTCCATCCATGATAATCGCCTACATGACACTGATATAGGGCCCTATATATTCCCAAAATGGTTTACGTAATATCCAGTGGATGGTTTGCCCCATTATTGAGAATATAGGCGTGTGCTATACCCACATCACTCCCACGGGGCGGGCCTACGAAATCTCTGCCAAACAACACCTAGGCCCATTTCTGCATACCCATGATTCCCATACCCAACAACCCCCTACAGTATCCATTACACATGTTTAATGTGAGCGGTACTGAAATGTGGCGACACTTATATGCACTCCCCACTCTCTGGATATCAGTTCGTACGTCATACATTCTATCGACACATGTGTCATCACCCTTGCACCTGCTACTGTTGCATGTAGAGCTATATCGTATTTGCTGAGGTCACTTATTTTGCGTCAATGTCGGTTGACACTATGTATGGATCAATTTTTGGGGTCCTGCAATGGACACCTATATGCATGTTTAAAGTGTAGAACTTGCTGGACTGTCACTTTCTGGCCAATGGTTTGGAAGGCAGTGGTTTATTCACCTTTCGTGCATGTCTGTTTGTCTACCCATATTAGCTATAACGTGGCCTATTTATGTACATATGTCATATCTACGGGACATATGTTTGTTGTGTATACATATATACATGTACAATCCTCATTTCATAACTTGCTTTGGTTTACGTCTGTGGATTATGTGTATACACATATGTCTATATCCATACCATACCTTTCCACTGTACAGACTGTCGCAGAGTGTACAGCTGGTTGCCTCTTTATCTTCGGTGTGTTTTACATAAACCTGTGTCTATCTGGCAATGTAGTGGCATTTCATTTGAGACTTACGGTGGGAAATACTGGCAAGCAGTTCAGGTTACGACTGCATACCCTTTAGAGAATCCATGCTACTGACACACCCGTTATTCTATCCACTTTCTATGTTTGTTCTGGCACATATCTGGGGTTTGTCCCTATTTGTACCGGTAGTTTGCATGCCTTTGTCCGGTTTCATACTTTACGGGGTTAACATGTTTGAGCCATGTATATCTAACATGGAGGAAACAGCATTCATTTACTATGCTGTGAGCGGATCACACACGCACAGGCGCACTTGCATTCCCTTATTGTGGGTTACGTGCATGCGCACATGCATATCCTTATTGTGGGTTACATATGTTTACTAAGTCTTTGTGCTTACGTGGGCTTTATTACTTGTGACAGTACCAGTAAATTATCTGTAATCCGGTTAACGGACGTATGCGAAACACACGTTCACCTTTACATATTTAAATGTCTGTACAGCACAGACGCATTCATTACACTTTCACATTATATGTGCTGTAGTCGTAGTTGAACCGGGACTGCATTCACGTTGGCCGGATGCTGTAACCACTATACTTTTGGTGTTCTGACTCATTTATATGCATACCCATAGTACATAGCTACATTAACATATGCCTCACCGCTTCACTTACGACACAGGCATCCATTCTCCTGCTGGGAAAAATGCGGTACTACATGTTACACATTCCCTATTCCCTACTGCTCTGGACCCAAGCTGCATATTTAATCACTGCAGGAATATTCAGAACCCCAAGGCTTATAGTCCTGACACATACAGGTCTTTAATTGTCAGGGTGTTCATGTGGTGATCTGGGTTTAGGCTTGTCCGCCTGGTGAACGGAACTGCCCTGACCGTGTTCAAATGTCAGACAAAGCATATGGACAGGGTTTGTCCATTTTAAACATTTTATCTGTGTTTACAGACACAGGTGTTTGGGCACCTGTCAGCAGCTTATAATGTTGGCAATACATAATATGGGTGGGGGTGGTTACAATACATAATCCACGGTGAGTGGTGTTCCCATTCACATTTGACTATTTCCTGTATTCATTCATACGAGGATTATTATTTTGCACATGACTTAACTATGAATTAACTACAGGTATGCAGTAATACAGTCAACATATGTGAAGGTTTGTTACAGTATAAATGTACGGACCTCTGTAATACTCGGGGACTACCCCACATCCTTCACAACATTTCATGCTAATGTACATACTATTATTCTGTGAACTTTCGACGTTTGTGAGAGAAGTAATTACATCTGTCCCTATTTGTCCACCCATCCTTTTAGGCTTTGTCCAGATTTTGTTGCTGTAATAGGTTGAAAGGTGGTGTTGGTATGTGATTGAGTTGAATATATACTGTCGATAATTCAGTGGGGAGTAGGGTTACCACCTGTTCCTCTTTGCGAGGGGGAAGTCCCACTTTGGACAGTTGTGTCCTGCGACGAAACCTAAGACATGGCAAATGGCCTGTGATTTTAAGACAAAAGTATATTTCTTATTTTGTTTTCTAGTTGCATGATACAGGTATTTTGCATCTGGAACACATAACTATTATTTGGGATAGCATAAGCTATTCAACTGCTATGAAATAAGCTTTTATCTTGGCACATTTTAATACACATATGTTTGTGTGTGTTTGGTATACAATTTGGACTGTCAGGTTTCTTTACGGTTGTTATATAGCCACAACTGCCCAGCTGTGTACTATCACTACCACTGTGGGACTGCTGGTGACCCTGCCCATGGGGCTAGACGTGTGTATTGGTGGCGCGATGACATGATGCGCTTCACTTCCACTGGGTATAACTACTTACAGTGCAGTACATTACGGACACACGATTTTAAATATCATTTGTTCCATGGACGGAAACTCATATTGTGTTGCGTGCATTTCTGTTTGGTTCTCCATTTTGTGTTGCCGGGAACTGTCTTGCATGCTTTGCATACGTTTCATTATCTACGGACACTGATAGGTGCAATTACTATTGCAGGCAGACTATAATATTCAGCAGTTTAGGCTGCTCATCGACAGCCAACATTGACACGCCTCCGGGCGCAGCTTAGTAACGCCCCAAGCACTCGCGCACGTGTCCTATGCACGTGGATGTGGTGGCAGCGCACCTTCATTAATATGTGTATGGCGCAACTACACCATATATACGCCGCACGGCCAGCGCAGGCCTTACACCGGCCTTGCGCCGAGCTTCATGAATCCGGGGGTACATTTTTTTTACCTGGATAAGTTTTCTTTCAAAAAACACTTTTCAAGCTGAAAATCAGGTACTTTTGTATGCCACATAGTAAATTAATTTTCCCTTTGTTCCATTGAAAATTATATCTGATTTTCTGCTTCCCTAGCTCATTATTAGTTAATTAGTTAATTTTGCATTTGTTGACCAGTGTCTTACATTAAGACAACAGTAATACAATCAAATATATGGAAGCAGTTGTAAGATTAATCAGCACAAACTCGGCAATAATTTGTTAATCTTCCTACAGCAGAAGCACCTAGACTAATAAAGGCACTTATAGTGCATACTGAACATTGCAATGCAATATGAACTCTAGTAAAGGAATACTGTTTTTGTACTGTGTAATAAATCTTCTACAAAACTATGAAAACTAGAAAAGGCAACCCATTTCTTCATAAAAAATGGATAATCAGGAAGAAGACACTAGGAGTTGAAAGTTTCTGGATGTAATAGATGGGAAGGGAAAGTGTGAAGCAGGGAGGTGGTTGAAGCTGAAAGTTGTGTGATGAAAATTTGAGGAGTGAATTGTTGTGTCTAAGAAGTGGAGGAGGAGGGAGGCAGAAAGGGGTTCTGTAGGAATATGAGCTTTATGGAGGGGATTATAGTGAATTTATTAGAGCTGTATCTGCTGCCTGGAGTATTCCAGGCATGATAGGAGGCTGTGTGTATAAGGCATTCAGTTGGAGCTGTAATAGGCCAGGATAAGTGGCTGTTGCAGTAGGTTCATTATCTTAATGTTGTGAATAATGAGAGTAAATGGTCCTCAAAGTACTGGCAGCAGTAACAGTGCAGGGAGTGTTGATGAACTGTTTTGTGAAATAGATTAAGTGATGTCAGTGGTTGTAATGCAATTGCATGTTAAATTGGTTGAGAAGGAAGTGTTCCGGCTGCTTCTGAAAATTAATGATCAGTTGCAATGATTTAATATCTGCTAGTACAGTTCTCAAAATGTTGTTGGGCAGTATAGATACAGTTTGCTATCTACACTTCAGGTTGGAGTGTGGAATTTGTAAATGGAAGTAGTTTGAGAAAGGAACCTTAGATTATAAGGAGCAGAAGGTTTTCTGAAAGTCTGTGAGGAGGGTTGGCATAATGCTTAATGTGTTTATCTCCTAGACACGAAGTACAGAATTAGATTCTCACCTTTGTAGAGAAATTAGGTGAGCTTAAAATAACCTGCAAGAGCAGCTCATGTAATACTTACCTCTGAAATAGGTAGGGAATAAAATGTGCTGTTAAAGTTTAATCACTATGATCTAGATGTGGAATTGGCATAATGGTTAAAGCCCTTACCTCACAGATACAAAGTACAGGTTTGATTCTGATCTCCATTTATCAGTGACGCTTGAAAGATCTGTAGAATAATAGTTTAGTATTTACCTATGAACCTTTCCTATACAGGAGGGGAATCTTTCCTTCCATACTAGTTTGTATAATAAGGAATGCAAAAGGAAGAATGGAACCTCTCTGTAGTATAAGCAGCTACCTTTCTTTTGCAAGAATAAGGCAATGGTACTCCATTTCAGGGAATGGGTTAGTAAATGAACACACGGTTCTTTTGTGAAGCAGACACAATAAATGTAAGACCATATTCAAACTGAGGAAGAAGACGTCTTTCCTTATTTCTGCCATAGCTGCTGGAGAAAAGAAGTGGGACATTTTCATGGATCAGAAGAGTAATTTATTAAGGTTGGCTTTTGTAGCTTGACTGTGACAATGAAAATTAAAAGAAGCATCTAGCCAAATTCTGAGGTATCTGTTTCCAGCAGATGGTTTTGGTTGTATGAGATAGCTGTCGAATTTGGAGATTTTTATTGACTGGTGACATATTTTGAAATTAGATGTTTGTTAATATCCCTGCTACATAGTTTATGAAATATATTATCAAAGCCTGACCGCCACTAGAATTCTAGTTCAGAGGTATTCTGACATGAAAGGTGCATGTTTGCAGAAATTTACATAAATTACTCTTGGGAATGTGTTACCTTTGTTTCATCTAATCAAACAAACATCTTTAAATGTTAGTGAAACTGACACCGATGTATTTAGGGTTAAACCTCACCTTATCCAAAAAAGACAGGGATAGGTAAATATTGAACCCAGATAACCTACTGGTGGGAGAAGAATGAATATTCAAGATTCATTTGTCTGCGGTTCACCCACCTGTGATCAGAGATCCTCCATAGGAAATTACTGTCTGCAAGTTGTGCCAGAAGTGATTCCCTTTTGGGAGAAATTTCCCCCTTCTTTGGGTTGGTGGGACAGTGGAGTTGGTATATATAAGTTTGGGGGATGTGAGGGGCTTTCCCCATTTCCCCACATGGGGGAGTATAGGGCAGCTTGCCTCCTGCAAAAAAACACTAAGTGATTTATGATATATATATATATATATATATATATATATATATATATATATATATATATATATATATATATATATATATGTATATATATATATATATATATATATATATATATATATATATATATATATATATATATTTTTTTTTTTTTTTTTTTTTTTTTTGGGGGGGGGCGGGATGCAGTACAGGGATTCTAATCCTTAGTACATGCATTTTCATTGACTCAAAGTATAAGCCTTAAACTCTAATAAAAGCAAAATGTAAACAAAGATGTTGTGTGAATATATATCATAAAGAATGAGAAGAGCTTAATGTGCAAATATATAACTTTGTAAAAAATACTGGTTAATAGGATAGTACAGAACTATTAACTAAAGTTAACAGGAACATTTTCAGATCTACAAGTAATGCTGTTTCTACCATATACATTCTTAGTAACAACTGCGTGCCACTGGCAAGCCCTAATGACGATGTTTTTACATCATTTTTCAAACTGAGTAACATGTAACATTTATTCCAAATATTGATTTAAGGCCACTCAAGACAGAGAACAGACACATGATTCATTTAAAAATGCCCAAACTACAGCACGTATGTTGTTAACTTTCAGATTGCTCAGGGTGTAGTCATGATTTGAGCTTAATTAGCTATCCATTTTAGAATATTCTGTAATTTGTGTCTCTGTACTCAGAACATTTCCCCTGCATCATCTGAGATGACATTGTTGATGCATCAGAAAATAAAGACTGTTTTGTAGACTAAGTTTAATAACTGTGAATTGGCCTCGTACCACTATTTGCTTGGAGGATCCATTCCAGACATCATTGTGCAACTGTATTTTGTCAAGATTTAGCTCACAGTACATTAAATGTCAGCTTATAAGATTTTCATGGAAAATAACATCACTCCACTGCATCATCATTTATCTATCAGTAATTGCATAATGCAACAAATAAGGCACATCAACTTTTAGAAAAAAAATTTCATCTAGTTTATCATTCTTAAATCTAGTGTAATCACATACTAGAAGGCTTGAGCACACACGTGCACCAGGTAAAACTTTTGGTTTTAAAATAAAGTTGGCAGTTGCAGATTCCAGTATTATAACCTGAGGTTAATGTCAGCAGATTTTACAGTTTATGAGGCTGTCTGCCTGGAATTAGTTTAGTAACATTGTACTGAATTCATCACCGATGAACACGAAACTGAGTAACAGAAGCATTGAGAGAAAATGTTTTTAAATGATTTTGCCAAGTAAAACAACTTAGGATATTTCATGACAAAAAGAAATGTTCTCTATCCAAATCTCAGCAAGACCTTGAGTCTCCTCTCTAGTTCCCAGCCAGACTAAGGGTGTGCCTTTGTTAGCTGTCTCCATTTGGTCAGCATACTTAGTCCATTTCAAATAATCTGTCTATACACAAAGAATTCAAAAAATGACTCCATGAAAACAATTCAGACTTCTTTAAATCCACAGGTACTTCTTAAATGATGATTAGGAACCACTGATATTATAAATTCAGATGGAATGCAAATGAAATCACTAGGGATTAAATTAAGTTGTTTTGTATGCTTCACTTTTATTCTCTGTTCACACCTGTAACATTTGTTCCAAACTAATTAATGAGAAATTTAGGTAGTCTAAATTGTGGCAACAGAGACCAGAAAAATAACTGGCTTGAGTTCCTGTTGAGTCTTCACAAGTAGTAAATAACCAATCGAACATGAACTAATTTAATGTTACCTTATTTCTAAATCTCATTAATTTACTGAAAGGTACTCATGCCACATCTTACTAATCAACAAGCCTATTTTCCAAAATGTAGCCTTTTTTTAATAACATTTGCTTACAATTAATTTCATTAAGACATACTTGTGTATCAGACATATCAAATGTTCCCTGTTTTGGAATTACATTCCTATTTTCAGGCCTGATTTACCCCTGCAAAAGATGTAACTATTTTTGAGGTATATCCCCATTTTCAGCTTGTATTTACTCCTTCACACATTTTTCTGAAGTCCCTTCATCACATATGTGTTTTGAAGCTGTCTGGAACACAGAAATCCACACAACATGTCCAAAGTACTAGGGCACAAATAATTTAAAGAAAGAGGACACACCTCTTACATCTCCCTTTTTCTGCAGCAAAAATAACTTTGTGTGGTAGAATTTTGCAACAGAGGATATTAAAAGTCTATAGATTTTACACTGTCTCTTTCACAATGTGATTATATTTTCCATCATTTTTGTAACTCTCTTTTTTGTAAATATGGGTAACCTACAGTCTGCTTGTATCCTTTAACAGCGAACAGTATGTTATCATAGAGTCACTGACGAACGACCATGTCAGTGACTATCTGAAATAATGAGTAGAGAACATAAGACTAGTGATGGCAAACCTATGGCACATGTCAAAAGTGACACACCCCACGATGTTTTGGATGACACAAAAGCGATCACCAACACCCGAGTTACCAAAGACACTGCTTTTGCATTCATTCCTTATGTGAAGTGCATGAATTATTTTGTGCCAGGAGCTTTTGACACGCCAAAACCAAAAGGTTAGCCATCACTGACATAGACATACAAATAAGGCAGCCTAAGGCTAAATCACACTCCAAAAGTAGTAGAAAACCCAAGACATGGCACAAAACCTCCCCAGTAACATACTAAAATGTCAATGCTATATGCAAAGTAAAAACATACATGAATACAAACCACATACGCTAACCAAATAAAAAAACATATATGCTGACACTAAATAAATAAACAAGTTGCAATTATAATATTGAATTGGTACAAGGGACTGTAACTAAAGCAAACAAATGTACACAGGATTGAACCTGCAGTATTTTCTGTCTCAGGCAACATTCAAGCTCCTGCTGTATTTCTATACTTCAGAGGTAATACTGTTGACAGTAACTGGTGCAGCCTTATGATTTCTTAGTCTGTTGTCAATGTTCTCTATTCATTATTTAAGATTGTCACTGATATTAATGTTTGTCACTCTGTCAGAAACAGCATGATGCTCAAAGGTAGGTGATTTGATTGGAAGTTAGAAGCCAAAAATGTGACCATTGTGCACATTCTTACAGGAAGCAGGAAGAGTTACATGCTATTTGGTATTCAAATTTTATGCTAATTAGATATCCAGATTTTTGGCTGGATGTATCCACTTTTCTGTGTCGTTTGTTCCTATTTTCAATGTCTACAAGTTGAGAGATGGGTTGTAGATCATTACTTGCCTGTCTTGCATGAGTAACAGAAATGAAAACTGTCAGTACCACTATATTTCAAATAGTACATGTCTTTATGCCAGCAAATGAAATGCTAATGCTCAGAGCATCAAAACATCAATATCGAGCACACAAGTATAAACCAATGCATTAGCACATCATTTCAAAATTCTCATTTCCTGATACACCCATGGAATGAGTATACTAGTGTGTGTGTGTGTGTGTGTGTGTGTGTGTGTGTGTGTGTGTGTGTGTGTGTGTGTGTGTGTGTGTGTGTGCACAAGTGCTTACATGTCTATGATAGTTTATAATTGCAGGAGCGCAATGCTCACTCATTGCTGACTATGCACCATTTTGTGAAGATATATGTTTTATGGTTAATGTCACCAATAATACTATTGATATGATTACATTCTTGCTATCACACCATATCCTTGCCACTTTTTTATTGAACACTGTTTTTACTGTCCATCCTAATTTTGTCAGTATTGCCCCATATTTGTTATGAGATGACCTTCCTCTCTATGAGTATAACACTTAGAATGTACCCATTTATACGGAAAATTAATATATATCTTTTACTGATTTTAATATCAAAACATAGGTGCCCTACTGAAGGGCTGAGTCTTGATACTGTAAGTCCTGAAGCTATGAAAAATTAAATGTAATTCATGTGAAATAATAGTTACTGGCATAACCTACTGATAGACTTTCAAAGTTTGTTGGAGGGGTAGCAAGAACCTGAATCCACATGATATGGGTGGTGAGTACTACACCACCCCCATCCCTACTACTAATATATACTAACTCCAAGGTATCTGTATTTCACTGAAGAGAGATTTCTCCAATATACTACAATTTTGACTTCAAGCTTTAATATTTTTGGTTCCAAGGAGTGAATATTCTGCCTTTCATCTTATAATGGGCATCCAAAAAGTATGCTACAGTAAACTCTCAGGTAATCAGAACTCAAGCAACCAGAACTCTCAAGCAACCAAAAATAAATCAAAGAAATACAGTATAATTTTCACGTGTTGCACCCCCACAGAAACATAGCTTACATTTTTAGAGTTTTAGAGTTTTAAAAGGGAAGGTAGGAATAAATTTCCTCTGTCCAACCTAAGAACAAGTCAAACCAAACAAATAGTATAGGGTACAGTATGTCAGTCCTGTTTTTAATAGTGACTCTCAAGCAATCAGAAACTATAGTTATCTGTCATCTACCAGTCCCCATGGGTGCCAGTTAACTGAGAGTTTACTATATTATCTTAACTTGGCAATCTAATCTTAAAATTTACAAACCTAGTAATATATGCAATCCTTTATACTCTACCTGATTCACCCAAATCTTCTAAGCAATCAAAGACTTGTTAGATTTCCTTCAATAGTAAAAAAAAATGCAAGTCACTAGGTCACTAAGTAGCTAAAAAGAGGAACTGAAAAACCTCTGCATCTCCATCAAATCACATTATGTTTTCTATTCTAATTTGGCCACTACCTCCATCCTTCCTATATCAAGCCCAGACCTGTACCTGCATGTAGTTCTTCCTTCAGCACAGGTACATACATGCATGCAGCTCTCCCTTGATACTGAAATTGCCCCGTGCACATTCTCAGTCCTTTTCCTCTGTCCTGACTACCCTAATCCATTTCTGGTGTAGGACTGTCATCCCTTGACTATAGCATACCTTAGAAGCCCTTTGTGAATCATGTTTCTGTTCTCTGATTTCAGTGGCCTTAAATTAACCTTTGGAGTAAATGCTAAAAGTTACTCGTTATGAAATCATGTGAAACACTTCCATGAGGGTAATGATACTCAGCAGTTACTAAGAACTTGTAATGTTCTGTGTAAGAATGCTCTTCTTTTAGCATGCAAAAGAGAAGTTGAATCAGTTGTAGAAGTGAAAATGTTCCAGTCATTTTTAATATTAGCTAAGTATGCCCTTAGTCACCATTTTATCCATTTCTATATTAAACACTTCTCATTTTTTATAACTTGAGTTCACATTGCTTCTCTGTTAATATTACTATTTTATAAGACTGCAAGATTTCCCCATTGATGCCTTTTAGATATGGGTGATGTTTATCTCTAGATACATCTGTGGCACTTTCACTCACAGGTAAATACATTTTCTGATTAGATAAAACAAAAATGATACTTTCCACAAATGTGATTTATGGCGATCTCAGTAAACATGCAATTTTCCTTACAAAATATCTCTGACCTAAAATTCCAGCCATGGGCAGTTTTGATAAAATCCTTGCTAAGTTCCCATTCAGGAATAGGAACAACTAATTTCAAAAGTTGTAAACCAATTTTACTAATCACACAGCAACTTGTCAGTGAATTTAGGCTACAAAGGCAGAAAAACAGATATAATCTGTAGAAAATAAATTTGTGATTTGTAGATTCCACCAATATAATTCGATGTTAACATAAGCCGTTTGTATAGTTTATCAGACCATCTTTCTGGAATAGGTTTAGTAATGTTGAACTGTATCTGCTGTACATAAATAAAAAGTAAATAACAGAAAGATTGACAAAAAAAATTCTGTAATATTTTGTCTAATAAAATAACTCATTTTTTGTATGACAGAAGAAACAATCTTCCCTGGCCAAACTCAGCAAGCCCCAAATTCTAGCCTCCAGTTTTCACAGTGAATAAGAATATGTCTTTCTTGGCTGTCTCTCCACTTTTTCCTTAGGTTCAGTTCATTTCAAATCTGTCAGTCCATAAAGAATTCATATCTCCCCATAAGAGTGTTTGTAAATATTAGTTTTTCTTCTACTCATGTGCTGGCGTGATGGTGTAGAATAAAAAGGACGTGACTAATGCCCTAGTGACCCAGGATCAATTAACAAACAGGACAACTGATGTAGCAGGCAAGGATAAGTAGAGTCTATCCTGAGGAGTGGGAAGAGGGTCCCGGCTGGCTATTCTTGCTTGTCTGGTTCCAAGGGATGAAGGTTTCAGGGATCCAAAAGCAGGAGCTAGTATTAGGAGGGGTATGCATTGCTGCTGCCCAAGAAATGATGGTAGCTCCTGTCCAGCATGTGAAGAAGCATACATGCATGGCCATGGAGTGAGCATTGACAGTCGCAGCAGTGATTAATGGCGGTGCGCATATCACTACCAGGGCAGGTCTAGGGACATACTACAAAATGCTTTCATTGCTCTGTTAATGGTGAGAGCATAAGCATCCCTGATATCTTATGAGATGATGACCACCTGCAGAAGTTTCTGCACTGGTGGAGCTGAGGATAATCCTGACCACAAGGGAACAAATAGCCTGTGTGCCACTAAGGAGACTGAAGGGTCAGTGGGCTAAAGGGAGAAAAAGTTAAAGAAAAAAAAGTTTGGCAGTTAGTGCAGAGGATTAAGGCTAAGAGTTATTAAAGAGCTACTTCCTGTGGTATAGGGATTGATTCTCACCACCTTCATTTGCCTACTATGTGAACTTGAGCAAATCAATTAACCAAACAGTGTACTGAGGCAACGGGGAATTTGGGCTACGCTCCTTAATGGTCTCCTGGTCTGCATGCCTTGTAACTACCTGTGAATCGAAATTTGTATTCAAATGACTTCAGTTTGCATTAATGAATGCATGACAACAAACCAGACATCATCAACATCGTGAATGTTTTTTTTTTCAGAGTGATTATGGAACACTGGGATAACAAATTATGGGGATTAAATACATGCATGTTCTAGTGTTATTCTAAATTTGCTATTGTAAAATTTGTTACAAAATGGGTAATGAGCAATTTAAATAGAAAGGTGACAGACACAGAAAATAATTGGGATGAGTTTCTGCTGACTCCTCCTTGTAAATATTGATGAGTCAACAGAACATAAAGCATTTTAATATAACTTTATCTAACTCTCATTAATGAACTGAAACAAACTCATCTCACAGCCAATGCACAGTCAAGCATGTTTGCCAAAGCTTTAACTTCTTTTTCTATAATCAATGTTAGCAATACATTTCACTATAGCACAATTGTGCTTGTAGAAAGCAGACCATCACCTTCTTGTCTTACATGGGAAAAAGTGATAAAAGCTGTCTTTGCCAATGCATTACCCCATTCTTCAGTAACTATCTACAGATTACCCTTGCATTTTTCCATCAGTATATTATTAAAACCAGCACAGGCAATGCTGACACTCAGAACATCAATGTTAGAATACCAGCCTATGTGTGTGTGTGTGTGTGTGTGTGTGTGTGTGTGTGTGTGTGTGTGTGTGTGTGTGTGTGTGTGTGTGTGTGTGTCTGTATGTCTCAGACCAGTACTTATGATTTGTCCATTTAATCATCCAGGTTGTGCTCACAAAGGGTCTGTGAGCTACCATGCTTTACATCCAAAGGAAGTCTATTCCATAAAGGAGGTATTCTCTATGATAGACATCTATCATGTCAACAGATTCTATTTATGCTGCAGTAGCAGTTAAGCTCTCTTGAGTGAGTGTTTAGAGTATGTTTGGTTTTGTGGATGTGAAGGAGGTTGCATAGGACTGAATACTTCAGGGTCCTTTAGGTTAACCAGAGGTTCCCTCTCAAAAAGCAGTAGGGCACAGAAAAGAGTAAGAGTGATTTAAGGTATGTCAGGGCAGACATGCCCTTGATTGTGTTGCGAATGAACTACTGTGGTCTCTCAAGATTGGTCATGTGCTAAGATCATTAAATACCAAAGGGGGCATTATACTGTCTAATTGCCTGACAGCAGGCAAATAGAGGGGATGACCTCCTTTGGTCTAGAAGATATGTAATCAGCCTGGCCATTTAAAATGATTCCTAACAACAGTGATAATGTAGTGGTGAAATGATAATTCATTGCCAGTGAAAGTGCCCAAGCCCCTAATGATGCAGTCAATTTTTTGGGGGGGTGGGGTGTTACCTTTGTGGTGGGAGCATGGATTCCTGGATTTACTAAAGAATACAATACTGAATTTGTTGGCATTTAGTTTGAGGCCATAGTCTAAGCACCATTTATTAATGCTCATTAGGTCCTCCTGTAGAATCCAGTTGTACTACATGTGACAACAATCTCCCTTATTCTGCATATGTCTGATCTGTGGGGTAGGTTTGGAAGATGGAAGCCTTTTCTCACACAGAAAAACATCCAGGTCTGGCTAAATCTGCAAAACAATACATCAAGGTGTTATGGTTTAATAAGACCAAGGTTGAACTTCTTGGCCACAATTCAAAAAGGTACATTTGGCGCAAAAGCAACACTTTGCATTACCAAAAGATCACCATCCCCATGGTGAAGCATGGTGGTGGCAGTGTTATGCTTTGGGGTTGCTTATCATAAGCTATAACTGGGGCTTTAGTCAAGGTGGAGGGAATTATGAACAGTTCCAAATACCAGTCACTGTTGACCCAAAACCTTCACGTGTCTGCTAGAAAGCTGAAGATGAAGAGGAACTTCGCATTTCAATACAACAATTACCCAAAGCATACATCAAAATCAACAAAAGAATGGCTTCACCAGAAGACAAAGTTTTGGAATGGCCCAGCCAGAGCCCAGACCTAAATCCAATAGAAAATCTGTGGGGTGATCTGAAGAGGGATGTGCACAAGAGATGCCCTCACAATCTGACAGATTTGGAGGGCTTTTGCAAAAAAGAGTGGGCAAATAGTGTCAAGTCAAGATGTGCCATACTGATAGACTCTTACACAAGAAGACTAAATGCTGTAATTAAATAAGGAGGTGCTTCAACAAAGTATTAAAAGGTGTGCACACTTATGCACCCAGCTTATTTTATGTATTTTGTTATATTTTACCCCTAACAGATTTGTTTGTTTTTTAATTGAATTGTTCAGGTTATAGGTCATATTAAAGGTGGGAAATGTTTTGCTTTATTGTGGTCTCATTTTATATATTACAAAAACCTGGCATTTTAACAGAGGTGTGTACAGTGTTTATATCCACTGTGTGTGTGTGTGTGTGTATGTGTGTGTGTGTGTGTGTGTGTGTGTGTGTGTGTGTGTGTGTGTGTGTGTGTGTGTGTGTGTGTGTGTATATATATATATATATATATATATATATATATATATATATATATATATATAAGGGTTGCAGTGAGAGAAAAAAAGGATAACATTAGTAACGTCATATGTGACATATAAAGCATTGATGCAATTATTAGACTATACTCTGTTACCTTTAACTTTAAGACTACAAACTCCTAACAAATGTATTTATTACTTTTAAGACTACTCAGTTCATAACAGATGCACACTATAGTACAGATTGCAGCAAGCAATCCTTGATGTGTGCATATATTGCAAGGATGCATGCCCACTTTATTCTGATTACAGTTTATTGCAGGCCATTTGTGCCATTGGTATAGAGGTCTGAAGTTACATTGCAATATGATGAAAAACTAACAGTAATCTATATTTGGGAAGTATGGTTTTTAAACCCACAACCTCAGACTGATCTTTAATACTGTACTATTATTTTGTCCCACAGACTAATGCATGCATAGTTTCCTTTTACAGTTTAGAGATGCATGTTCACTGTTATTTGAGAATATGGAACTGTTGGCATGCATACTTTCTTTTACAGTTGAGATATGCATGTTCAGTTTGGTACAACTATATTAAATACCAAATAAATTATCTTTAACTTTTAATACAACAGTACTGTTGTGATGCCTACATACCACATGCTTCTCTCATCCTTACTAATCTCGTGACGTGGTTCCTCACATTCAAAGCTCTCCCAGTGGGAGCTGTGGAAAAAACAGAACAGAATACCATTATGAATACCGATTTTGACATATTCAGCTTTTAACTCTTACAACTAGTCACTGTAATTGATACTTACAAATCTGTGGGTTATCCTCAGTCCTAACTTCCCCGATCCAGTGATCGAGGGTATCCCTCTTCCTCCTCCTGAAGTCATTGAAATGGTGTATGTGTACCTGTAGCACTGGCAAAAGCCCTTGTAACACTATCCCATGCTTCAGATTTGTATTCTGAGCCTGAGTAGTCCCTCTGCAGCAACCAGGGCCCATAATGCTTAACTAGGAGTCCAACAAAACTTTGGACTCCTGGACACCCCACCTCTGAGCTCGGAAACATACTCCTTCCCCACATATACCAGCCATGACTACCAGAGAGCAAGCCCAATGTACAATGAGGTTTTCCCATCAATTGCATTTTGTATCCTGATGTTTTGCAGGTAATTGCAGTTATTGGGCATTTAGTGTTTGAAAATGTTGTGTGACACTTACCATCGAGAAAATATGGTGCTCAGGAGTGCCCAGTTGTAAGCAACATTGGCTAGTAATGCAATTTCAGGTTTATTGGATGTACAGGTCTTTGTGTTTGTGTTTTAGGCAAAAGTGAAAGCCATGCCAGTCCACATAGCAGCAATACACTGCCAATGGACTAGTTACATGACAACCCCTATTTTACTATTTTTTTGGTCTAGGGTTCTCTGCTTCAAGTGTTTGTGCTACGCAGTGCATTGCACAAGCAGTGGCACAAAAGATTTAAATGAAGAAAGCTAAAGAAAAGGAGAAGCAAATGGCATAATGTCATACAATCCTTGCTTGGACTTACATGGAATTGCTATCTGCATTCATCTAAGAGGTTTTGCAGCCAGCAACACTACTTTGAGCAGCAAAGCCTTGTTTAGGCGTGCCACGCCTCATTAATATACATTGCAAGATGCCACGCAATGCGTAACATCACTTCCACAGTAACACTCCATGTACACTTTGCATGAAGCCTACATGGAGTTTACTGAATCCCTGGGTTTGTTCTTTTCTTGTTAATATTCGTGATACTGAGTCTGTTAAATATTTTTCAAAGACTTTCCCTGACTTCTAGCTCAGAGGAATTTTGAAAGGAAAACTGTATGCTTGCAGAAATGTATATAAATTATTCTTGGGATTATTTTTATTCATTTAACTGCACAAGATTACATTTAAATATGAGTGAACCTGGAAAAATGTATCTGGAAATAAACTTAACCTGAACACAAAAGACAATGATGATGAATATTGAAATCTAATACAATAATAACACAAACAAGAAAGTTGTATGAACTTGAGTCATAAAGAATAAAAAAATGTTTCATGTACAAATGTATAACCGCATATTAAATATCAATGAAGGACATTACAGGGCATGTAACTAAAACTTATTGGAACATTTTCAGTTCTACAACTGGTGCTGTTAGTCTTTTGCAAGCACATTCTTAGTAAACACTGAACGCCACTGATACACCCTCATGACAGTGTTGCTACATCATTTTCAAAATGAGTAATATTTAGCATTTATTCCAAAGGTTAACTTAAGGCCATTCAAAACAGAGAACAGACACATGATTGATGAAGGTGTTCTGAGAAATGATAGTTTTCAAGGGGTGGGTGCTCCACACTAAAAATGTTTAGGGTAATCTGGAGATAGTAGAAGGACTGACAGTGTGAGTAGGGCAATTTAGGTAATAAGGGAGAGCTACATGCATATACAGACCTGGTCTGTCTACACTTTGGAGGGAGACAGTGGCCAAAATATATTAAAAAAATGGCACTTGATGTAATGGCTGTGAAGCTCTTATGTTTTCATTTGGTTCAAAAGTATTCTTGTTTATGACATTAACCTTAAAACATCTATTCAGAAATTGTGTATACACAGCAGTGGGGGAGAGTTGTGCTCCTTCTACAATTAAAAATAATCACGCACGCGCACACACACACACACACACACACACACACACACACACACACACACACACACGCACACACACACGCACATGCACACATGATAGTATACTCATTTCAAGGTCATTCTAAACAATAAGAATGTTGAGATGATTTCCTCTTTGTGTGCTGATATTCTGCACTCATTGTGAGTGTTAGTATTTCCTTTGCTGGCATTAAGACATTTGACATCTAAAAATGCAAATGTAATCTGCAGATAAGCACTATAGAATGAGGTTAACGCATTAACAATGAACGTTTTCATATATATTACTCATTTTAGATGGGAAATTTATGGATGTACAAGGGCAATTCTGTCTTACTGCAATTTATGTTAAGCATAGGTTTTAATAAAAGAAACTAAAACTTTGCAAAGTAGGCTTGTATATCTGGCAAACTTGAGTTCACTAATGACATTTAGAAATATAGTAGAGTTGTATAAGTTGCACTTAACTATAACAGCAGATGTTCAATTTTCTCACTGCTGCTGTAGCCTTTGATTGTATGGGTGGTATCCTGCCCAGGATACAACAACCAGCCAGTTTTACAAAGCTGTGGTCCCACTTACGCATACATTATGAGTGCTGATTGGCTGGCCATTCAGATGGAACTCAGCAGTCAGAGTGTAAACAATTTCAGGACTTTCTTGTCCATTTAGATAGAAAGTTCATCCTGAACATCTAAAAAATATAAACAATAGCAAATAACTTTATATCCCAGCAGCTAATTATATACAGAAGTAGGGAGACAGTGGCTGAGTGCAGCTACTGCAGCAGTGATGAACTCGAACATCTGCTGTTATGGGTAATTACAATTGACACAACTTTACTATGTTGATCACTTCCGCTGCTGCAGTAGCCTTTAGGCTCTATGGGTTATTATTAAACCGTATACAACCTTGGAAGAGGAAGGATACAGATCCAGCAGCCCTGAAAATGGTCCTAACAAAGCCAGTGTGGACCTAGAAACTTACCTCTTAAGTGTACCTCATTATGAGGAGCGTATCTCATTTGGCATCTTAAAAAGTTCATGTTCCTCGAAGCTCAAAGTTCTACATTGAAAGGGTCAGTCACACATTCAGTGTTAGGAATTTTTTAACTGATATCCATGATAAATAGAAAAGAATCATATTAATTCATTAAAGGATCTTTTTTATAAGTAAAACCAGAGCATTTTAACCATCCTATGACCTTCCTATTTGAAGTTGTTAGTAAGCTGTTAGTATGTGTTCCACATTTTTCCCATTTGTTCCACATTATGAGGTCTAGTGTTCCTCTGGTGCCGATTCCAGTTATCGTGTGCTTACTGGGTGTGCACACAGTGGAAATGTTGCACAGTCCTTACCATTGTGCAAACACAGTGCTTGGAAGTATGCAATGGTGAGCAATATTGGCTAGCAGTGCAATTTCAGGTTTATTGGATGTATAGGTTTTTGTGTATGTGTTTTAGGCAAAACTGAAGGCCACACCAGTCCACATAGCAGCAATATACTGCCAATGACTAGTTACATGACATCCCAGATTTTACTGTTTTTTTTTTTTGGTCTGGGTTCTCCACTTCTAGTGTTTGTGCTATGCAGTCCATGACACAAACAGTGGGCAAAAAAATTGAAATAAAGAAAACTAAAGAAACAGAAAAGCAAATGCCTTGTTGTCATACAGTCCTAAGCTCTAAATATCATGCCGTGACCTGTGATGTGCACCATACATTTGTACTGAAAAATCCTGCAAGAGATATGTTAGAAAGTAATTATAAACATTGTAGTTTCTTACTTCACAACCCTCACAAGAGATAAAGTTCTGACATACTGATGCTATCAACTGTCGACCTTTCCAAGGCCAATATAAGTTAAAGATACAATGAACACAAACACCACAAATGCAGATATATGAAGCAGTAAGTTAACTATTCATCCTGAGCATCAGACACCAAGCTTTTGTCTCCCTGAATCCAGACCATAGAAAACAGGAATATGGCACAGTTATCACTTAACAGGTTGTTGTGTGGTGGTCATTACAGAAAGAAGTTACAAAGGATGTTACACATTGCAGTTTCTGAATTCACAACCCTTACAACAGCATTCACTATAAAGTTGTGACATTTGCATGCTTTCAACCTTCTACATGTCCAAGGCTAATATAAATCACAGGTACAATAAACAGTTATCCAACACAAATGCAGATATAGTAAGCACGAAGTTAGCTATGCACCCTGAGCATCAGACACAGGTTTTGTATCCCTGAATTAGAAAGGTAGAACACAGGGCTATAGCACAGTTCTCATCACTTGCACAGGGTGCTGTGGGGGGGCAGAAAGCCTAGGCTGACACAAAAGATCATAGACTGTGTGAGTAGGAAGGCAGACATTTGGACAAAACAACAAATCAAATGGGCAGATAGAGAAAATGAATAACTGTTGTGTGTGTGTGTATCTGTAGGGGTCCTCCAGGCGAAACTGGTGTATGAATGTTATTTATTTATTTATTTACATTTATTTACCGGGAAATTCCGACTAGACAAAGGACCTTTTTCAGCAGATTCCCAGGGAGAAAAAATCCACAGAATGACATGATAAATGGTACACAATATGAATTATAGGTATGTATACAGTAGTGATGATAATGGCATGAAAATACAGAGCACATTTGGTAAAATTAAGTAGTAAGCACTAATTATAAACATTGAAATAAGCAAGATGTAAACATAGTACTACAATTGTCTAACATCTACAAGTGCTACAAGTTAACAATAAAAAAAAGACTAATGATTGCTAAATCCTGGAAGGATGAACTAGCAGTAAATAATATTCAGTTCAGTTTTATAGTGTAGAGGAATTACTCTATCCAAAGCTGGGAAAAGAGAGAAAGGTATAAGGGGAGGGGGAGAGGGAGAGCTTTTTAGTCAGGGTTTAGACAAGGACAAAGCCAGTGAATATTTAGGTGTGATTTAAGTGCAGTCTTGAAAAGACTGCAGGAAGGTAGGTTAGTTATTGTAGTGGGAAGGTTGTTCCAGAGCTTGGATATGGTGCAGGAAAATAGTGTTTCCCCTGCTGAGTTTTTGGCTTTGGTGACCTGGAGTAAATTTTTGTTGCTGGAGCATAGGGGTCTGGAAGAGTGGTAGGGTTGGAGAAGTGTATGGAGTGATGGGATTCTGAAAGGGTGGTTTACAAGTTTGTGAGCAAAGATGAGTTGAGTTAGATGAAGGAGTTATGGGAACTCGAGCCAGTCTAGGTCTCTAAGGGAGACACAGTGGTGGCTGAGGTAGGGGACACCAGTGGCAAATTTTGCGATTTTGTTGTAGCAGGCTTTAAGTTTGTTTAGGTCTGACTGTCTAAGATTTGTAAGTAGGGGTGATGCATAGAGTAGGGTGGAGATTAGTTGGGAAATGGCACTAGAGATTCTAGCTGGAATGTGTGCATGAACACAGCAAAGCTGAATGTTGGCCCTACATCTTGTTATGTTGGACAGGTGTGAGCCGTGCACGGCAGAGGTGGCAGTTCATCGTTGTTGTCCCTGACCACAAGAACTGGTTCTGCCAGAAGTTGCACTGGCACATTCACACGCACGATAATCTGCACTGCTGCTGCCTTAAATATGACTGATGTCTGATGGATGAGCTCCTTTCACAGGGACACCCAGAACCATGCCCCCGTGGTCTGCCATGTCTGGGTGTGAACAGCACACTCACTGATGGAGTAGTGGAAGTGTTGCTACTGCCACTATGGGAGCATGATCTGGAATGGCCATGTTAGCTGACAGCAGATGATGTGGCTGACCTACACCCATGAGGATGCCATTCCCTTCCCAGCAGGCGTTCCATCACAGACACTGCTTGTTTCATGACAGCCACCCCTCATTCCATCACAAACAACTTTCATTCCAATGTGTCATTCTTATCCAGTGAATCAGCAACGTGGTGGAGGCAGTCACACATGTCAGACTGAGCCACATCCACAACCCCGATCATTTGTCTGGAACACCTATGGGAACATTTCCGTGCCTCCATGATGGCCCTAAACACCCGTAGAGTGGCATGGGAACTGATACCTGCACAAGGTGGAGGAGGGACAGCAAGCCTCTTCCAAGCACCTCTCTCAATCCTCCTACATGGTACCTCACCCACACATTGGTTATGGCCAAACTCAACAGGCACTGAAGTCACAGTAGCCACACTTCCATGATCAATGTCCTTGCCCTCCATCTGTCCAATATCTGTGGGCTCAGTGGACTGGGTAGGCATAGATATGCTGGATGTGTCCAATATAAATACAGGGGATGGCTGTATGTTAACCTCTGTAAAAGGTTCAGCCTCTGCATCCACCGACTGTGCCTCAGTTTGGCCACCATCATTATCAGACTCTGCTGTTACACTGACATCAGGTGGCACAGGGCCCACAGTTCCACTATCAGAATTAAGTGTGATAAAAAACAAGACAAGCAGGAATACATTAATACCAGCACCACTATAGTGCAATATATGCAACAAATTCACAATGCTGCCACTATTACACACAGTCCAGCAATACACACAACACACCTGAGATCAAATTCTCACACTGTAATATTTGTTTAAATTGACCATGTTGCCAAAACCCATCAATTATTACTTGTTTTTGGCAACTGTAAAGGGTCTTTGACGCGGATTCACACATCTGGATGCCATGATTGCAGAAAGCCTAAAAGAAAACAGACGTATAATACATGCAAGTATCACAACTACAAAATGTTGTTTACATATACAACAGAAAAGGTAGCCAGTCAGTATTACACACTGGTAAAACATAACACAGTCTAGAGATGTTAAAAACTAAAAACAGGGAGGATGCAAACAAGGAGAGTAACCAGAGCTAGATATCCATGCTAGTGCTATAACAGTAACTCACCTTAGCCCCCACCTCCACAAAAGAACAGGCAAATGACACTTCTGGATAACAAAATATATTTGAAATACTACAAGTGCTGTCAAAGGACCTATCCCTGAAACATGTCTACATATTTCTCAGACAGAAGTCATTTCTACTTATTTTACTGTCTTACCAGTCATGTCAACCTCTGAAATGTCTGGACAAACATGACCATGACATCAGTACACTTCTAAGTAATGCATACAGATAATAGTGTAAAAGCCTGGGCTTCACATTATTGTTAAATACATTCCAGCATATGCAGTATGTAGGTGACAAAATGGAACCATACATTGTGAGAATGAGTACTCCTCTGTAGAGATATTGTGAAGGAAACACTTGTTCTCAATGTCCCAAATATATAGAACTAACATCAGCTTTCCTAGCTACAGGGTTGCCTTTTTAATATGGTGCACATTATTAATGGATTGCAGCTCTGAGTGATTACTGCTTGGGAGGGGGAAATTACAACAGCACTGCAGGCTGCCTTACTTCCACTAGGTGTGTCAGCTTAGATCTAGAAAGTGTTACATGTAAGGTTGGAAATGTAAGTAAGGAGCACACAATTCACAGGTTATGTCCCTTAACATCCAAGCTGACCTGAATTTCTTAGTTCTTCCTTTAATAGTGTTGACTGCTGACACCATATTCATGAATTGCTTAAAAGTTATTATATGTTCTATAGCAATTGATGCCAATATAGTAATTATTGTATTTTTGCCAAGGGTTCAATGACAGCGCTAAACAATAATGGAAGAAGAGGCAGGCTTGTTTTTTGTGCCCTTAGTTTTTTTAATATTTAGAGAGAGACAAGATCCAGTTTTTATATAAGCCAACGATTTTCATATAATGATTTATTAACAAAAAGAAAGTGTTTGAGAAGCCATGTTCTTCTAAAACTAACCACAGATAATCGACAGCTGCATATATCCTCACACATTTTAAGGACAATGATATAGAATGGGTAACACAGTGCATGTCTTAGAGTACTGTGGGACAGTCTACCATGCGTGACTGGCTCCACTGTATTGCCCATTCACAGCATCAGATGAATGAGATGTGGAAATGAGGGGGTCTCTGTGATGGATTGAGTGGTGTCTGTTATGGAACGGGCAGTGTCTGTGATGGAATGTCTTGCAGGAGGGGAACAGCATCCTCGTGGGTGTAGCTCAGCCACATCATCTGCTGTCAGCCAATGTGGCCATGTCCCATCACTCTCACATAGTGCCTGTACTTAAAGTACTCCATCTGTGAATGTACTGCTCACACACAGATGTGGCAGGCCATGAGGGTTGTGGTCATGGTCGTGGGTGGCCTAGTGAATGGAGCTACTCCAGCAGACATCAGTCATGTTCAGGTAGCAGCAATGTGTCTGACTGTGGTCCTGGCCATCAATGTGCCAGTGCAGTTCCTGTCAAAGCCAGTTCTCCTGGTTGGGGATGCCAGTGATAAACTGCCACCTTTACCATGTAAAGATCACACCTGTCTGACAGACCAAGATGTAGAGCAAGCACAGAGCTTGGCTGTGGTCATGCACACACTCACACAACTATTTCACCTGGAGAACCCCTACAGATACACACACCACAGTTTCTCATTTAGTCTCACTAGCCATTTGTTGTTTTATACATAAGTCTGCCTTCTTCTCTTTCTTACTCACACACACTCACTGACCTTGAGTGTCAGCCTAAGCCGCCTGCCCCCTATGCCCGCTAACATCATTGTCTGCAAGAGATGATATCTGTGCCACATCCCTGTTTTATATCTTTTGGTTTCAAAGATCCAAACACCTTCTGTCTGATGCTCATGGTGCATAGGTAATGTATTGCTTAGTATATCTGCATTTGTGTTGTTGAAGTGGTCATTGTACCTTGAGCTTATATTCTCCTTGAAAAGTTCAACAGTCACAACCTTATACTGATTTCACATGTGATGGTTGGGAAGTAAGAAAATGCAATGTGTATCATTAATTTCTAACTTCTCTCTTTAAGGATTTCCAAGTACAAACATATGGTGCACATTATAAGTCATGCCAGCATATTCAGATATTAGGATTGTATGCCAGCACTGTAGTGAAACCTAATCACAACAGTGAAACAGTATAATGTTCTCTTTTGCATTACCCTCACCAGACACATGCATTAGCTGGATAGACCACAGGTCTTTCTCATCAATATAACACAAAGGCTACAAACCATGCCATGAAATATGTGGATAGATTAAAAGCCATGTCACTGTAACCAGTGTGGTATAGGATTAGGTCACATCTGCCTGGCCTGCAACCCACTGTCTGACCATGCCATGTTGGGATTAATGCAGAGCCAAAACTATCATATAGCTGATGAGCCAGAATATGTGCCCCACACATTGGTGTAAAAGGCTCTCTGTAATGGCAAGCAACAGCTAACAGACAAGCACATTTACACACACACATTTGACTACAATGAAAAGAGAATCCCTACCTATGTCAGTACAGATTGTACAGAACACTATATTTTTCTCAAGCACCACAACTCAAGTCCAAATTGGAGTGTGTCAGACGACAGTTTATAGCTGATGACATCAGCCATGCCTGTTAAAGACAGACTAAGTGCCCCACATGCTGGTGTAAAAGGGTCTCCGTAATGCCAATCAACAGCTAATAGTCACTCACACAGTTGACTACTTGACTGCTTGACTGCAGTGAGAATAGAACCCCTACCTATCTAGGAGCACAGTCTACAGAATACAGTACTTAATGCAAGTGCTATGGCACAAGGCTGACTTTTACAGGAGTGCAGGTGAAATTATAGTAGATGATATCAGCAGGTTATGCGGGAGACAATAGGTTGGGAGGGCTGCATGAAATGGATGTGTAGGCTTTTGAAACTATCAAAATACTACCAAGCCAAGCTCTTGGAGAAGTAGCTGTAAGATACCACATCTACTCTGCTGACTAGACACACACACACACACACACACACACACACACACACACACACACACACACACACACACACACAGTCTAGTGCAGTAAGAACTGAACCCCTATCTATCTAAGTACACAAACTACAGAACACAGTACATAACACATGCACCACAGCACAAGTCTGACTTTTACAGTAGCACAGGTGAAATTATATTAGATGACATCAGCAGGCATTGTGGGAGACAATAGGTTGGGAGGGCTGCATGAAATAGATGCTTTTGGCCTGTGCAAGTATCAAAATGCTAACAATGCATGCCCTTGCAGAAGTGACTGTACGGTACTACGTCTACTCTACTGACTAGACACACACAAAAACAGTCAAATGCCATGAGATATTCAATACACCAACCATGGGTTTAACCATACTGAATCTGGTCCTCACTAATATGGGAGACTGCTGCACACCCCCTATTGTAATGCCTTCTCTGGTAAGGTCAGACCACAAAACAGTCTCATTTGAAGTAAAAATAAAACCTGGACCCCCAGCTAAACCTGGAATATGCAGGAAGTATTCTAAGGCTAACTTCCTGCTATTAAGTGAGAACCTGGCAAAATGTCAAGCCCCCATAAACCCTGAGAACACGTCTGCCTATGCAGAACTGTTCACAAAAACCCTGTACAAGCATGTTAATAGCTGCATAGAGGCAGCTGTACCCACCAGGAAAAAGTACAGAACTAACTCAAAAAACAAGCCACTCTGGTAGAATCACAAAATAAATCATCTATATAACAGGAGGAGGAAAATCATGGCAAAAATTAGAAGGTCCTGTACCCATTAGGATAAAAATTCTCATCAAACTAAACAAACAACTCAAAGGACAAATAAAGTCTACCAAAGTCAAATTTGAGGTAAGTTTGGCCTCCCAGGCTAAGCACAACCACAAAGTGTTGTTTAGCTATGTCTGCAACCTCAAAGGCAATACACAATTGTGCACAGAGCTCATTGTAAATGGACCCACCTATACTGAGCCAGAAGATGCAAACCTCCTGGCTGATAAATTCAGCTCCTGTTTTGCTCCTCTTTCTCCCCCTCAACCATCCCTCAGGAAATATCATCAAATATAGCTCTCCCTATTATCACTAGGGATCTGGTCCTTAATGCTCTCTAAGACCAAGAACACTGTATCAATGGGCCCAGACAATATCCCAGAATGCCTTCTAAATAGCATGAAACATGATTTATCAGGGCCTCTTGAATTACTACTTAACTGTAGCCTCCAAACAGGCTTCGTGCCTCATGAATGGAGAAAGGCAACAGTCATCCATCTGCACAAAGGTGGGCTATCTACAGACCATGGAAACAACAGACCCATAAGTCTCACTAGTCTTATCCATGGAAAAAAATATCATAGAGATAATCAATAGAGATATAATAAACCTCCAGACATTGGACCCAATCCAGTTTGGTATCTTCAAGAGCAGATCATGCCTACTCAACCTGGTGGACTTCTTTGAGAAGGTCACCAAAGCAATGGATGATGGCAAAATTGTTCACACTGCCTACCTTGAGCTGGTCAAAGCATTTGACATAACACCCCTCTCGGGCATTGCTGACAAACTCAAGAGGTTAGGTAAAAACCCATATGTCACCCAGTGTATAGCCAACTGGCTCACAGACAAGACTCAGGAATTTAGAATTGTGGAGTCCACCTCTACAAAGAGGCCAGTCACAAGTGAAGTCCCTCAGGGATCAGTCCTTGGACCTCTCCTTTTTGGCATTTACTTCTCATAAGTCAAGGCCAATGACAGTGGTCTCTGGCTGACTAAATTTGCAGATGATTGCAAATTAGGAGCGGTCATTGAATCTCACACTGACACAAATTTTCTCCAGTATGGGCTGACTCAGACAAACAGCTGGTGTCAGAGCCATGGACTAAAACTAAATGCCAAGAAATTCATACTAGTATCCTTTTGGAAGTCAACTATCACCAGTAACTATCATATTGGCAACACACACCATAGAGTTGACCCAGATGTCAGGGACTTAGGGGCACACATAGAGAGCAATCTAGGCTTTGATCATCATGTGTCTACAGTGGTGAGGAAATCATTCTATGTTGCACAACTTATAAACAAAGATATGGCATATAAGTCCAAGGAAGTCATTGTTCCACTGGATTTGGCATTCATCAGACCTATCATTGAGTACAATACCCCTTTTGGTATGTACCTAACCAGGCATATCCAACAATTGGAACATCCACAGAGGTTCCTTACTAAAAGAATACAGGGTGTAAGCAATATGTCCTGTGCAGACTGCCTTGAGGCCCTATCCCTGTATTCCATCTCCTACAGGCTTTTGAGGGGACATTTATGCCTAGCATATAAGTCATTGTCAGATCCCACTCTGATGGACCTCCTGCATATTCACAAAACAAACAGCACCAGAATTACCCATTCTAAAGAGTTAAACCTTGCCTGTGATATAAATAGGACTTGCTGGAGAGATAGGTATGTATCCCAGAGACTACCTTGTCTATGGAACAGGCTCCTCATCCATGTGAACCAGAGTTCCTCCCTAATCCAATTGAAGTGCAAGTTGGACAATTCGATGGGAAAGAAAAAATTCATCCCTGGTTTGGCATCTATGTCTCTCATGGATACAGATAACCTGTAAATTGTTCATCTCCCAAGCCCATGCTTACACTTATGAAGGGTATCAGAACTTGTCAGAGATTTGGGATGCATGGTTAGGCTTAAAAAAGCCCTTGTGATCATTAGCCTACTAAACAACTATGAACCTATGAACCACTACCTAAGTGCACAGATTACAGGGCACAGTACTTAACACAAGCTCTATGACACAAGTATGATTTATACAACAGTTCAAGTCCACTTATAGTAGATGCCATCAGCAGGCAATGTGGTACACAACAGCTTGGGAGGCCTGCATAGGCACATAGCTTCATAGCATTATATGAGGCTAGTAACCTAATAGCACTAATAGAACTAGGCTGTTTAGAAGCCTAGATGTGTAGCAACACAAGTACCCTTGTTGAGCATAGATGGAAGTTTGAGTTTAGCAGAGTGAGGTTGTGAGCACCACCAACTGTCCCGTTCCATGATGATGCATACAATATTATATGTTACACCTTGTAGTGTGGTTGATATATGTGTGGAAAAATTACTGAGACCCCAATGTTGTGGTGCTTGTTGGTGCTGGGGGGAGGGGAAACACATGAATGTATTGCAAATATATGATGCATAGTTAGAGCAGGCCCTTGGTTTGTAATGTTTCCACATGTATTTTTATGTCAGACAAAGGAAATGAAGAATATACACCAAAACTGAAGCATGATATATACAGTGCAATAGAGCAGCGATCAGCTAGTTTGCATAATGGTGAACAAAGTGTACATGTATGTGAGATGCACCTGTTTGCGCATAGGTAAGCAGTGCACAAATGCAAGTCACATTGCAAATGTCTGATAGTTCCATCTGTACTCTAGGCCTGGTTTTTGCAATGCCCAAGAGCATTAATTGAATATATCCGGTTTATATTTTTGGCTGTCAGCTTCCTAGGTGGTCTGGTGTGTCCTGTTTCCACAATTTAGTGCTTCACACAGACCAAATGAGCACAGCCAAATCTGTAATGTATTTGTTGTCCAGAAAAAGTAATATGAACAAGAAACTGAAAAAAAAAACAAGGAAATGCATGAAATGAGGAAAACCAAAATATGACATACACAGTGGAACATGATAGTACACAAGATATTTCTACAGCTTGGGATTTGAACTCTCATACCAATGCATCTTCATAAAACAGGATGGATGCCTTATTCCTCTTTGCCATAGAAAAAGCTTGGCAGCAAAGAATTGAATAATTCTTCATGCAACCAACTGCAACAGAATGTATACTGCTCTCAAGCCATCGGCTGTTTTCTGTATAAATAATTATCATTATTATATCTGGACATAAAGGGCATACTGAGTATATAACCTGTTATGATTATGCTTGCAGATATACAATTGTGTCTTACATTTCTGTGTTTCTTGGTAATTCATTACTTATATACCCAGTAGTGCGAGATATGCAGTGTGTAAGCCATCCAATATCTTTGGACTTAAACTGTATGAGTATACTAAGTGGCAGAGTAATATGATATGCAGTTGCTGACAAATGAAGGCCAAGTTGGATGGTGCACACAACCATATACTGTTCTTTTGGGGGTAGCATAGGTGAGTTACTGTTATGGCACAAACAAGTGTAACCTGCTCTTTGGGGGGAGGGGGGCAAACCTCAGTTACTCTTTTGTCACAAACAAGCATAACCTGTTCTTTTGGTATGGAGCAAAGGTGAGTTACTACTATGGTACAAACAATGACATGATGCTTTATCTTGTTACTTTCTTTGTTCTGCATCCTGCCTGTTGTTTGATCTCAGAAAGGGTTGTGAAGTCAGAAGCTGCAATGTGCATCATTACTTTCTAACTACTCTCTTTAATGATTTACCAGTATGAAGGTATGGTGCTACACTGAGGCCATGCACTGATCATCAGTAGATTTGAGAGGTATGACTGTGTGGATCTTTGATGCCTGAGTCCTACTACTTACTAATGGACACATATAAGTAAAATAAGTCTTTGTTGTCACATGTTAAGGTACTTTATGTACAAATCCACCACTATTTATTTGATTACTGTACCATCTTAAGAAATAGAAGGATATACCATAATATTAAAGAATACACTCTAGGTTCAGGGTTTACCTTGCAAATGCAGCAGTTGACACAGTTTTAGTTCAGGGCTGACTCTGTCTGATGCAAGCACTACACAGCCAATAGATGGGGAGGTAAAGGTTGTGTGAGCTGCCCGGCATCAATTTTACTATATGTATGTGAGTAGGAGAAAGGTATTACACACCTAGGTGGTAATTGAATGTGCCATGTATTGTCTCCTAGCCAAAGCAAAAGCATACTTAGCACACCTACATCTGCCTACAACCACAGCAGTTGGTAGTTTTCCCTCCGAGTCCTCCTCTGACTGTGGCTGTGGTGACATAAGTATTCTTGGGAAGATGTGTGTCCCTTCCCCTTGCTGATCTTACAGCAGCTGTTTCCACAGGATCAGATTGTGTAGCATAGCACATACTGTGAAGATTTGTGCACATGTGCGTTGACTGTACTGCAGAGCTCCACAAGATGTATCTAGGCACTGGAACCATGACTTCAGCAGCCTAAATACATGTTATATGATGTTTCTGGTTTGAGCGAGTGCCTCATCATGGTGTTCTGCCATGGTTGTGTATGTACTTCTGATGGATGTCATCAGCCACAGTTCCAGTGCATAGCCAGCTTCCATAATAAATGGCCCTGTGGGATGTCCCCCCTAGCAAACATCTGGTACAGCTGTGATATATACCAAATATGGGAGTTATGATAACTGCCAGAGTTGCCAGCACACACATTCAAGATAATTCCCTGGGCATTACACATGACTTGGCAGTTGATGGAGTGGTATCCCTTGCTGTTAATGTAGATTCTACCCTGGTCACTGGGTGGTGCCTTAATGTGTACATGACTTGGTAGTTGATGGAGTGGTATCTCTTGCTGTTAATGTAGATTCTACCCTGCTCACCAGGTGGTGTCTTAATGTGTACATGAGTACAGTAGTGTGCTACTCAGTAGAAATGCTGCATATTGCTGGCCTTCTCCTCATAACTATGGGGAAAACAGATGTGCTCACTGGCATTTATGAGTATAGTATCCAGGAATTGGTGTAAGATCCTGGATGCTCATGACTGTGACACACCCACCATGTCCCCAGTTAGTCTTTGAAAGGTACCTGTAACTAAGATTCTAAGGGCTACACATACCTAAGTTTCCACTGGGATGGGCTCTCCTCACCTGGCTCTGGCTCTGAGTTGAGGGCAGCAGAGCTCATACAGTTCTTGTAATGCATCCCTGTCAACCCTGTAGCACTCTACAATATTCAGATCATGTAGCATCTGAAAAGTTACCCTGGGCCTGAGCACTCTTCTCCTTCTTGGCCTAGGCCTAGGCCTATTGTCATCAGCACTAGCAGCATTGACTTCAGCCACTAGCACATACATATGGAGCAAAGCTGCAGCAACCCCTAGCATTGTGCCCCTTTAAAATTTCCTTGTCTCTATTCCAATGCTATTTAAGTATTCAGGGAAAAATGGAAAGGAGGCTATATGAATGCTTTATAGCTTGTTGAATATCTCCACCTTGCTAAAAATCATCTGCTTATACTGTAATTAGCACCTATGAAACACACCTATTGCTGCTCATTATTGCCCGATGCGCACCTATGCATAAATAAGGTAAACACAGGTAACATTGTTATTACTTTCCACCATTCCCCTGATATAACTCAAACATGGAGCACAAAAACTGATTTAACATTTGCACATCGTCTATTAGAATCTAGGACCATGTGTACTCCAGCCCTACACATACCATTGCTGCCAGAGGAATAGTTACATGCCAAGTAGAGAGAAAACTGCCATTCATTCCTCCAATTCCCATGATTGCACTAAGCACCGTATTGCACAAACAATTATGAAAATAATTAAAAAATAACTTAAAGCAGAGACGACACATTTTAACAAAATATGAAGAGGATGGAACAGTACTTGTGAATTAGGCACTGCTTACATGCACTTTCACCTTTCACAGACATACATCTACACCTCTGTAAGTGTAACCTGATGCAACCCTCTGATGTCATCATTCACTGTTGCCATCCATTGAAAACAGACACTGTGGAAGTGCCTGCACAAAGGGAACATTCCCTACATGGTTACACTTTCAGATTCAGCAATTTTACTGAATTTTTACCTCATTTACATCTTCACTGTGCTAACAGCCCTGAATCTACATGGTTGGTAACTGTGTAGGCAGGGCAATTGAAGGGGAGTCCAATGTTGTAAACACAAGGGAGGGCATTTTTTGCTATATATCTGCACAGAGAAATACAGTTTTTGATAAACTTTGACTGCATTCCATCAGCAAAATACAGTGCATATGCTTACATGACAGCGTGAGCAGTCTGTTTCATGGAGTTTACACTTTTAGCTGTCTACATCAGTTACATGTATATTGTTCATTTGGGGGTGGGGTAACGAAGTTGCATTTATGTCATGGCACTTAAACAATAGTGTTGCTATGTTACTGTACTTTTGCAACCTCCACCCTGTCTAATACTGTCACAATGTATCTGCTGCTACATGTTAAGGTAAGTTCTGTATAAATCTACTGATTTTTACTTCCTTTTGTTTCCGCATAGACTCTTTTCCGTGGATGTATCTGAAAAGTTTTTGAATACAAGGGCAACACACGCACAGAGTCTACACAATTGCTTTACAGCTTGTTGAATTGCTCCACCATGTTGGTTTGCTTCATTAGCATACAATTTGGCTACTTATGCTGTAATTTGTATGCCATGGAATTTGCCATCTGCTACATGGAGTTTATTAAATGTCAAACTTTTCACAGCTGCGTGCATATCACAGCATGATGTGCCATGGTGAAAACTTGCTATGTAGGGTTTATTGAATCCCCTCTAACAAGTTTAAACCCATTTTAATCACTCTACCATCTGTCAGTCAGCATAGCCTAAGTAGGCTGAACATTATTTATTTATTTTTTTTTTTTTATAACACAAAAACTGTAGTTGAAGATTCCAATATTATAACCTGAAGTTAAAGTCAGCAGATTTTGTAGTTTAGGAGTCTGAATGGTTAGAATCACTTCAGTAACTTTAGACTTTATGTTTTGCAGATGAATAAGAAATGGAGTAACAGAAGTGTTGAGGAAAAATATATTTTATGCTATTTTGCCTAATAAAATAACTCAGGTTTATTACACGAAAGAAGGGAAAATCTGTTTTTTTCAAAGCTTAGCAAGGCTCTGAATATATCTCTCAACTGCCCAGATTTTTACTTCATATTTTTAGTCTGATGCTCATACAATGTTTGGTTTTATGGCAAATTATTAAAGACTGAAGTTACTAAATAATTCAGACTTTATACCCTTCAGAAAATGCATGCTAATGCAAACCATGTTATTTAAGCAACTGTTTTAAGTTTGTTAGAGCAATATTTAAAATCTGTCCTTGATTTTGGGCCTTTGCCCCCCATTACTTCTGACTTGGTCCATAATTATTTTACTAAGAGGTTGAGAGGTATACCTCTGAGTCTCCTCTTCAGTTACAAGCCTGTATCAGATATTCATAGGTTCATAGATTAGTACTAAGCTAACTGCCCTTGCAAGCCATTTTAAGCCTAGCCAGTTATCCCTTCTGAGACTCAAATGCTGCACCTTGTGTTTGTAAAGCAAACACTTTAACCATTAGGCTGCCCTCCCAACCCCTATCTAGAACAGGTGTGGATGAGGGATACTGCTGACCAAACACAGCAAACACTCATCCTTCATGTTTTCCTGTTCTGTATATTTAGGAAGGCACATATGAAAATGTGAACACTGAACATTCAGACATTAAAGGCATAAACGGAATCCATAATAAATATTAACTTCTTGCTTATTCTGACAAGCACTGTGACAAAGCAACATTACTCGCTGCACTATTTTACCATTTTCTTGCTTTACATAAATACTGGCCAGGCATCCTAAGATAACTCGTTACAACAACGAAGGGTATGAAGCCTGAATCTCAAATGCATGTCAATATTTAGTGACTACAGTTCTCAACAATCTACCAGAAAAACACAAATTTTGCAAGAAAAAAGTAAAATATGAGCCACAATCAGTGACAGCTGAGAGAGAGCTCTGAGTGTATCTTAAAATTATTTTATTCAAGCAATAACCACAGTAATGAAAAAAAATCTGGCATGCTTCTCACAAATACACATATTAGTCCTACAAAGACAGAGGTTAATAACAGTATAAACTTAGCAACAAGAGCAGGTCACATTCATTTAGTCACCCCTAATGAGCAGTTATAGCCACCTTGTTGTCTGTACACCTCAGATGTCGGTTTGTGATTAAAATAATGGTTATATTAATGTATGTTTGCCTCACAAAACAGTAGTCACAGCTTGTATTCCAGTTTGCTTCATATAAATGCTTATTAGCCACAATTACAACACCAAACAGCAGGGCCAGTAGTTTAATACACAACCATACCAAAAGCCTACTCTCAATATCTGGATTAACTGTTAGGATAAAATTATCATATATATATATATATATATATATATAGAGAGAGAGAGAGAGAGAGATAGATACTTTACTGTGGCTTTGTTTAAAAAGAAAAAAGTAGTTAAATATTGTATTCTGGCTTGCTTCCCCACAAATACACATTAGTCCAGCAAAGTTAAGACCAGTAATTTCATCTGCAGACAGTCTCTGTACCCAATGCCTGCCCGCAGTGACTGTGTGTGTGTGTGTGTGTGTGTGTGTGTGTGTGTGTGTGTGTGACAGAGAGAGTGAGAGAGATTGTTTGCAATTGCACAAATAGTACAAACTTCCTTCACTACTGAGTATACTCCTTTTTGTTAAGGGATAAATTAGAGTTCATGCATAATAATGCCTTGTGAACCAGTACGATATGATACTCTTCATATCAATATACTGCTATCACAACAGCTTCCTGTCACTTTTTAATAGTACTCCATCTTCATTGTCTATCAGTACCAACACTTATTTGTGTAGTTCCTTGAATACTTATGAGATGTAATAACTTATACAGGAAATTAATTAGAAATGTCATATCTCTTTTACTGATTTGTATACCAAACCATGGATCTCCTATCGGAAGTTCAAGGTTTGATAGTGTGTGGCCTGTAACTTTAAAACATTAATGCAAATCATGTGACATAACAGGGAAGTGCTAAACTCACTGATACAAAGCCAAAGTATTTTTATCAAGGTAACAAGTCCTTCTCCCCTTCACTCACCAAATGTTTAGGGCTATACCCCCACATCCCCATTGCTTGTGTTTACACTAATTCCAAGGTCATTGTAGCAAAGAAAAGAGAGATTTCTCCAACGTACTGCAATTTCAACTAATTATCAATTTCTCCTTATTGTACTTAAATAGATACAGTTCCATAGAGTCCACATGCTGTCCTGAAACTTGCAATGGGAATCTCATAAACATGTTAATACATACTTTTGCAATCCAACCTTGTGATTTAAAACATTTAATATATTACAACCCTTTACAATGCACCAAATCACCAAATCTTCTAACAGTGAAATTAATCTAAGACTTTTTCGATTTCCTTCAATGGTAAAAAATGCAAGTCACTACTACATTAAAAAAGCAACTGAAAAAAAGATATACAGTTCCATGAAATCACACAACATTTTTAATATATTCTGGCCTCTGCTTCCCTCCTTTCTGTATACAGCCAAGGTCTATAGATGCATGGAGTTCTATCCTATCACTTAAGTTTCACTACTCACACTCTCAATCATTTTAATCTTTCTCCCTTGATTATCCTAAATCCTTTCTGGTGTGGAATGCCTACCTCTTGATCCTGTCACTACACTGAACACCTTCATCATTGTCTAATATGACATAATCCTCCCAGTCAGGCCCTCATTCCCTATGGTAGTACACTTTAGTTCACATTGTTCCATCTTGCCATCACCATCTGTCTCCAATGGGGGACCACCCCACAGTTTGTATTCCTGTCCTTATTAGATGTCTCACTAAATCCACTCCTAGTTTTTGTTCCTTACTTCATTATATTTCTATCTTTCATAGTTTCATAGATTAGTACTAGGCTAACTGCCCTTATGGACTATTTTAAGCCTACTCAATTACCCTATGTCAGAATCAAGTTCTGCACCTTGTGTCTGTAAGGTAAACAATTTAACCATGACAAACTCCCACCCTATTTTCCAGATTTCCAACATTCTTCCAGATTCACACTTAGCTTGTTTATAAAATAACATGCAGCCCTTCCTTATAAACAGCTCAATTCAGAAATCCCACAGCCCCACTCTCTGGAAAAAGTCACACGTTATCCCTCTGCATGAAGGACTCTAGCTCTGTGGAAAGCTCTTGCCAAATGGACCATACTCCAAGTGATGTAGTGTTCTACTCAGGTACCTGAACATTTGATAATATCTGGCTGAAAAAGCCCTCCCAGCTACAGTTTACCTATTCAACTTGTGGAAATCCCTGGCCAAACTGACCAAACTTCAAGCACTTTAGTGTTCTACTCTGGCACCTGAACATTTGATAATACCTGGCCACAACAGCCCTCCCAGCTACAGTTTACCAATTCAGCTTGTAGAAACATCTGAACAAACTGACCAAACTCCACGTGCTGTAGTTTTCTACTCATGCACCAGAAAATTTGATAATATCTGGCCAAAACAGCCCTCCCAGCTACAGTTTACCTATCCAGCTTGTGGAAAGTCCTAGCCAAACTGACCAAACTCCAAGTGCTGTAGTGTTCTACTGAGGCACCTGAACATTTGACAATACCTGGCCAAAACAGCCTTCCTAGCTACAGTTTACCTATCCAGCTTGTGGAAAGTCCTAGCCAAACTAACTGAACTCCAAGTGCTGCAGTGTTCTACTCAGCCACCTGAACATTTGATAATATCTGTCCGAAATAGCCCTCCCAGCTATGGTTTACCTATCCAACTTGTATGTTCAACCAAAGTTACTCTGTACCAGTTTGTTTACTACAAATCAAGTGCACTGTATATCACTAAACTCTGCTGACTGCACTAATTTCTCCCAACTTCTTGCTCTAGCTTCCATTCTCTCTCCCTCTGACCCTGTTCCCAGCTCTTCTAAACATCCCACTGCAATAATCAGGCCACCTATATCTCCAACAGCTTTTAACCACACAGGCTTCCCTGCAACTACTTTCTTCTGTCTTTTCTTCCTTCCTCTATCTTCCCCCCTGTATAACATCACAGTCTTCTCATCTAGCTTCGCTAGCATTCTTACTTACAGTGTACATACTTACATTTCTGGGCTTCACTGTTTGTTTTTCTTGCACAATACTCAGTTGTGGGCCAGCCCACAGTGTTCAAATTCGCTACGCTCAAACTCACTCTGCTCACCTACCCTACCCCAATTCCCCCACCCCTGAATCAATTACCTCCTTTATAGTAAGCCATTTTTTACCCCATCCCTCAACAGTCCCATATCCCTTACGGTCAACCAATCAGAATGTAACCCTCCCACAATCTAGCACACATTATCCTATACCTCCCTCCCACTGTCTCTAGTTGCATCCCCCTCCCCATAATAATACCTACCACCTTGCACCACTCACTAGAACTCCACACCTCCCTTTCTTACCCATCATTATATTCCTCCTTCACCTCCTATCCTTTCTACTTCTCACCCTTTCTTACTTCACTTCATATCACATGCAACTTCATCTTCATCCCAACTCCCCTACGTCCTCCTACTCTGCAAACATCACAACCCACTACTCCTCTCCTACATCATCCTCTCTCTTCATCTGCACTGAACTCAGTCTCCCCAAAATTAGACTCCTTCCAAAATCATTTCCACATAATAAAAACAAGCCGAAATTCCTCTCACCTCACCTCCAGTATATCACTCTTACTCCACCTCTGTAACACCCTTCAACTCTCTGGCAACATTCACCCCAACCCAGGCCCCACCCAACAACTCTTCTACCCCCCAAAAACTACTCAAACACTCCCACAATTTCCAGTCCCTAACCTCAAACATCTCTCCTTTTACTCCATTAACATCCACAGCATTCTTAACAAGACAACACAATTTCACTCTTGGGTATCCCAATACTCCCCTAAAATAACCTCTCTCTCTCTCTCCGAAACATGGCTGAAACCACATAACCCAGACAATGAATTCCTCTCCCCTGGCTTCTTATGCTTTGATAGAACACTTAAAAAGGATAAATAAAGATAAAGAAATCACTATATACATTTAAACCATATGAACCGTATTTTACTTAACATGTAGTCACATCCTAAAAATATTAAAACCTGTACAAACATATCAATAACAAAAAACAATTAATAGCTAATTATAATAACATAAAATAGCTTAGAATAACTAACAACTTTTGTAAACTTTTATATATGTGTGTGTGCAAAGACCTCATTACGTATATATGTATATATGTTATAAAACCGGATTCGTTTTAAATGACCAAATTATTAAATTATTATACTATCTATGCATATCTATCTAATCACATAATGCCACTTATTATAGCTCAGATTGCTACATGCTATTATATAAAAAAGCAAGAATATTTTTTATATATGTATATATTTTATTATATAAATAAACTCTATAATGAGCTTAAAACTACCAAAATTACTAAATACATTCCACACTAATAAAACAACCCCAATATACATTTTTTTTATTATTATGTCATCTACTTAAGGCTTTGAGTTGAAAATACGGGTTTCATATGGTTTAAATGTATATAGTGAATTAAATAATGGGAGTATATTCTTTAGCTTAAATTTAGGTAGTCATAGCCCTTTTAAGTATGTAATTGACTAGGATAATTGAATTAATCATCCACTGGTCTGGTATATAAAAGATGTGGTTTTTTGGAAAATTACTTGTCTGAAGAAGTTGGGGCAGAGACCCCTTCAGAAGTGCTTACAAGTATAAATAATAAAAAAATTGTTTTTTAAAAAACGTTGGTTATTGAGCCACATTCTACTATTGGGCTTGGATCCAAGTGGTTTTTTGTTTTGGAGTATTGAATTTTACACAGTTCGTTAGTCGGTATTCGTTGGATCATGGCAAGCGGCAACAGCAGTGGCTCACCAACCTTATTTACACAGCAGGATGGGAATGCTGGGACTTCCACATCTATTCCCACAGAGGCGAATGCCATAGGGAATTTAACAGCTCTTGTGAATCTATTGCTGGGTCAGGTGGATAACTTGACCCAGAAATTAGAGGAGAAGAATGCCACTTATCCCCCTCATCAGAATCGGAACTTTGAGCCGGAATGGACTAACCCACCAGATATGAATGAAACAGGGACGGCACTACAGGCTACACCTAATGGAAATGCGAGTAACATTCACAATTACATCTGTAATAGGTTGCCTACTTCGCAACAGTTAGACGCCAACACAGCTAACCAGCTAACCTGGAGAATGCAATCAGAGAAAACGTGATACCTACTCTGGCCAATTTTTGAAACAAAAGGATTTTTTTGGTAATGTGACTGTTAGTGGAGTGGAACCTGAACGGAGTGGAGTGAATAATATCAATGCTTTAATGAATGATTTTGACTATAAACTGTTTAAATGCCGCAAGCTACAACTCGAAGTGGCTTATCTAAAAGAATGTATCGATAAAAAATCATTCCGAAAGGGTTATGCCAGTGGCGTTACCTTGTGGGGTTAATTGACAAGACTGTTTTTCACCAAGAACTGGTTGGGTTGTTTGATAAACAGGGTTTTGAACTTTTACAGTCACTAATTAACTTTTACAATGTTGAAATTAACAACCTAAAGGCTGATCTAGAAGTATTAGAACATACCATTAGTACTGATAATGAGTTCCTTAGATACAGATATGACTATGCTAGGATTTTTTTCAAGCATAGAAGCTACCATGGCTAAACTACTAGAAAATAAAAAAAGAAAAATAACCAGAGACTTGCATGACTATGCTAATAAGAAGGCCTATCCACTCCCACCAAAGGTATTTCATACCCAAGTTGCCCCAGGTAATGCAACCAAAGATGGAACCCAGAGGGTGACTGAAACAAATAATCAACTGGCTGACAATGAAGCTGACAACACTCAGGCTTTACACTGTAGTGAAAGAATAGCAAATAATAGAGCCCGAGAAAACAGAAGGGAAGAAGAGCGACCTAATAGTAATAATCAGAATAATCAACAGGATTTTCAGAGAGGGCGAACAACAAGACACAACAATCAGAACAACAACATGAACCAGGGTCAGAGGAAGAATCGCCGCAACCAGCGAAGGAGATGATAGCGGTGGAACATGAAGGACCACAAATCCTTCGTAGCATGCAAGGGGACTTTAATATATATAATTTTACAGTTCTAACTATCGAGCAGGAAATGATTGATTTTTTTGCTAAAGGTTTGTCATTTGTCCCCGATAGAAATGTGGATGTGGCCAAAACTATCATTGACCTTAAGCTCTTTGTACATAAACTGAATTTAGCCTCATTAATGGGCACAAATACTTCACTGACTAATACCCTGAGGGTATCTAGTGTGTTTAACCCTCCTTTGCATGGAACACTTAGCACCTTTGAAAAAATGTGTGAAATAGACCTAAGAGTTATGGCAGATAGGTTACACACTGGAGTGAGCAATAAAAGGAATATTACCAAAAGGGAAATTGAATTCATTGATTTAATAAATCAATGTAACATTAGGGGAATGAAACCTGATAAAGGTGGGGGTTTGGTCTTTATGGACCAAAGCGAGTATAACAGAAGAATGGATGATTATTCATCTACAAACACTTACAAACAAGTTTGTATCAGTGAAATTAATGTGGCCTATAAAAGAATAAAAGGCATGATAGATGATTTATTCTTGGAAGAGGTGATAAATATAGATACGTATCAGTATTTAATAATGGCTGCCCCAAAAATATCAGTGTTGTTTGGGTCCCCTAAGTTGCATAAAAGTTATGTGAACCCACCCTTTAGACCTATAGTTGATGGGAGGGGATCAATAACATATGCATGGGCTAAATGTATTGATAGTATCCTCAAACCACTTATTAGGGATGAGCCCCAAATTTGTAGGGATTCCTGGAGCTTTTTAAAGAGTATTAATAAGCTTGAATATAATGAAAATCATATCTTTCTCACTATTGGCGTGAAAGATCTATATACGGTAATACCACAGGCGTTGGGAATAGCATGGACTAGAGAATTTATGTTTGCAAAAAAAGTAGATGATAATAATATTAATTTAGTAGAAACACTATTGGAACTAGTTCTGGCTAACAACTATATGATGTTTAATGGACATTTTTTTCTACAAACCACAGGGGTGGCTATGGGGTCACGCTGTGGTGGTAGTTTTGCAAACTGCGTAATGGCACAATGGGAGCGGTCCCTATTGTTTACTAATGATATGTTCCAGCAAAATGTCGTATGGTACACTAGGTACCAGGACGATATGTGTTTAATATGGAAAGGGGCAGTAAACCTAATCGAGGCTTTCATTTTAAACATAACAAATATGACAGATTTTTTAGAATTTACATATAATGCTGGATATGATAGCATCAATTTCCTTGATGTTACATTGATCAAGGATAGGATTAATGCTAAATATAAGACTGTAATATACAGGAAACCTATGTATTCAAATGGCTTTTTTACATTTCACCAGTTGCCACCCTTACCATCAGAAGAGGGCGGTAGTTAAGGGACAGATGGTTAGGGCGGCAAGGATGGTTTCAGACAACACTGATTTCATGGAGGAATGTGAACTTCTGAAAGCAATGTTCACCAGGAGAGGCTACCCTGAAATATTTGTTAATGAGATTATGGTTGAGGTGAAAGCCAAGAGAAGATCAGCATACTTTAACCCCTTATTAGATAACAATAGCAATAACATTGCTACTGCAAAGCTTGCGCAAAAGAGCTTTAATTTGACAGCACAAGCTAGTAGCTTGAGTCTCAACTTCTTATTCACATACTCTATGGATTATAAAAGAATAAAAGAAATTTTTGTTAAAAATTGGTCTATTATATTAGAAGATAGCGGGTTGAGTAAGAAATTGGGCTTGAACCCGAGATTTACGTACAGAAGAGGGCCAAATTTGAAGTGCCTTCTAGAGAAGAAAAGCAGTAATAAGAAGAATTTGGGGATGAGAAAGTGTGGGCTTGTGTGCAATGTAAATTCATAAAACTGGGCAAACAGGTAATAATTAGGGGCAAGCCATACACCATCAATGGAACATTTAATTGTGACTCTAAGGGAGTAGTGTGTCTTGCAATTTGCGAGTCATGTACATCATACTATATTGGAAAAACAGAGAGAAAATTTAGGCAAAGAATTTATGAGCACCAATATTGCATTAATAGAGGTGACAGCCTAAATGCATTAGCTAAGCATGTCAATGAAAACCCGGGTCATAAGTTTTCATTTACTGTTATACATCAAATTAAATTTGATTTGAGAGGGGGGCCATGGCAGTTAAAATTAGAGGAGAGTGAGTTGATGTGGCAGATTAGAACTGCAGCATACACACCTCCAGGCTTACATGAGTATGGTTCAATTAAAAGTGTTTTGAAACTCAAAGCCTTAAATAGATGACATAATAATAAAAAAAATGTATATTGGGGTTGTTTTATTAGTATGGAATGTATTTAGTAATTTTGGTAGTTTTAAGCTCGTTATAGAGTTTATTTATATAATAATAGAAATATATACATATATAAAAATATTCTTGCTTTTTATATAATAGTAGCATGTTGCAATCTGAGCTATAATAAGTGGCATTATGTGATTAGATAAATATGCATAGATTTTCTATTTAGGTAAGATAGTATAATAATTTAATAATTTGGTTATTTAAAACAAATCCGGTTTTATAACATATATACATATATACGTAATGAGGTCTTTGCACACACACATATATAAAAGTTTACAAAAGTTGTTAGTTATTCTAAGCTTTTTTATGTTATTATAATTAGCTATTAATTGTTTTTTGTTACTTATATGTTTGTATAGGTTTTAATATTTTTAGGATGTGGCTACCTGTTAAGTAAAATACGGTTTTCATATGGTTTAAATGTATATAGTGAATTAAATAACGGAAGTATATTCTTTAGATTAAATTTAGGTAGTCATAGCCCTTTAAGAATGTAATTGACTAGGATAATTGAATTAATCATCCACTGGGCTGGTATATAAAAGATGTGTTTTTTTTGGAAAATTACTTGTCTGAAGAAGTTGGGGCAGAGACCCCTTCGAAAGTGCTTACAAGTATAAATAATAATAAAAATTAAAAAAAAAAAAAAACGGTTATTAAGTCACATTCTACTATTGGGCTTGGATCCAAGTGGGTTTTCGCTTTCATTGGATATTTACAATATCAAGTATTCATGATTCCTTTGCATATGTTTTTAAAACTGCATTATTCCACCAATGGCTCTGGAAAGCAAGTATATGTTATATACATGCTCGTGCTGAAGTCCATTTAAAAAGAAAATTAAACATGCAGGTTAACTGTTCTCATATTGCCAATGTCCAGCAGGCATCTATCATCTAGTATCAACTCTGTTCAGAGGAAGTGACATCTCATACACCTTTGGATAGCATCATGGCATGTCTGTACTTCTATGAGGTCTTCCATAATCATTCACTTGTATCTATTCACTTCTTGACTACAAATAGTTCCTTGTGCATAGAAAGCTATGAATTATCCCACCAAGTCATCTAGCCTATTTTGCAAAAATGTAGAGTGTTGCCAAAATGGTTGATGAGTATGGATAAAAAATAAAAATAGATCAAGTTTCAGTAAAAACAAAATACTGCACTCTAACCTAAACAAAGCAATGGCTAAAGCAGTTTAGTGTTTACATATACAGAATTAGCAATGGTATGGTGGTACAAAGAGCTTAAGGTCAATGATAGTTTTGGTCACATCCACATTTCTATCGGGGACAAATGACAAACCTTTATCAAAAAAATCAATCATTTCCTGCAAGTAATACATGCCTAATAATATTTGCTTAAGAAATGTAGCATTCTGCTATTCAGTAGGGTTACCTTTAGGCAGTTGGTTTCTTTTTTTTCCCAGTGGGTATTACTGTCACTATTTAAAGTAGTTGACAGTATAATTTTAAATTCTATAAATTAAAACTATATGGATCAGCATTCATTTAACTGTAAGCACACACGTAAGATTACTGAAAGATGACTATGCATAAAAGATACTGAAATATTGAAATATGGATATGGATTCATACTAAAAATGTGCCAACAAGGAGTGGCTGTTTTTATTCACAATAAGGATGTTCCTTCTCATCCACAAAATTATTCACCCATCCATCCATCCACCCACCCACCCACCCATCCAACCATCCATCCATCCATCCATCCATCCATCCATCCATCCATCCATCCATCCATTTAGCATGAAGACTTTGTTAAGTAATGGAAATTTTCATCGGTAATCTATTACAAGAAATAGGAGACCTTTTCCATTACAGTCTTTCATGGTTTAGAATCATGCTACTTTCAAAATATTCTAAGAAACCTTTAGCAATGACATGGTGTTTGACTTGTATTTTCTGGTGGTATGGAAAACAATCCCGGACAAGAAATATACAAGAAAGTTCACAGAAAGCTCTGGGCAAACCAGACATAACACATTTTAATGCAATAAAATTCCGGAGTTCCAAGCCTAGCTGTCTCAGGCCACATGTAATAGCTGTATCAGAAACACAACTTAAGCCCCTCATGTCAAATTGTTATAAAATACCATTACGACAAAACAGTAGGAAATGCTTCAATATTTGTGCTTGACAATGTCATGTCCAAATTATTAGTATGAACCCCCTTTATGTACACATGACAGAAAGTCCCTACTAGTATCTATGCTGGCTGGTGCAGAGAAATCTCTTAATGTGGGATACATTTATGTGAAACCAGATGTAGCATGTAAGGCAGTCTCTTCTACAATCATCTTATTGGTGGGGCACACAGCTGATGTGTTATTAATGCAGGGAGACCTTAACAGTGATTGGAAACCATACAGACAACATGAAGCCATTAGTAACTCTACCTCTATATGTTTTGTTCAGTTTATTACATTAGCCATTGAGCTGATTAAAAAAAAACAGGCATAGAATGTATTTTGGATTAGATTCTAACCAGAAAATATTATAACTTCTGGTACTTTTCTATTTCACTAAATGACCATCTGTCTATGATTTCATATGGGAATACAGAAGTCCCTCATCTGTAATCAGGTTAAAGTCTGATAGACCTGCTCAGCAATATGATTGGACATATCTTATAAGTGGCAAATTTGTCCTTTATTATCTTTCAGACACCAACAGTGCACCAGAATGCTTTAATAATGTACTAATAAATATTCTAGTCAGTTTACCACCAGCAAGGCAAAATACAGTGAAAAGTAACAGATTTCCCTGGTAACCACAACTATTAAAGAGGCAATGGTAGCAAGGGAAAATCCAAGCAGGGTATGAAAAACCACGAGACGAAAACAGCAAAAAATTACACAGAACTCTTTGAAATAAATGTCAGTCAGCTATTAGGCAAGCTTAACTAGCCTGATCTGCAAGGCCATGGAATGGATTATCATGGACCTCATTTACAAGGACATTGGCAACCTCCAAACACTTGATACCACACAGTTTGGTTTCATCAAGGGGAGGTCATGTCTGTTAAATTTGGTCGACTTCTTTGAGACAGTCACTAAAGCCATGTATGAGGGGAAGACAGTGCACACCACCTGCCTTGACCTGGCCAAAGCCTTCAACACTATTCCCTACTAGGGCATAATAGATAAACTCTCTCACTAGGCATCACTCCATATGTTACTAGATGGGTAGAAAACTGGCTCACTGATAGAACCCACCTAGTCAAAATAGGAGAAGCCACCTCAAGCAGTAGACCTGTGATGAGCTGCATAACCCAGGGTTTGGTCTTGGGGCTTCTGTTATTTGGGATTTACTTTTTTGAGGTGCAGGCCAAAACCAGTGGGCTATGGCTGACAAAGTTTGAAGATGACTTCAAGCTGGACGTTGTCATAAATTTCCATAGTGATATGTTCAACCTCCAAGAGGTTCTCAACCTAACAAATGACAGGTGCCAGAAACATGGTCTCAAGCTGAATACCAAAAACTGCATCATCATCCCCTTTGGGGAGAATGACATCCCCACAAATTATCACATTAATTACAATGTCCTAAGCATTAATAACTTATTCTTGGTCGTAATACACTCGTGATTCCTGGGTTGAGTCTCTTCATCTGTGGAGTTATTTTTGAATTTGTTTTTTGTGTTCGTGTTGAAGTTAGCTGGATGAGTACCTCTTTACCCCTTTTTAAGAGCAACGTGGATAACTTGGATGGGAAACAGAAAATACACCCCTGGGATTCCACCCATGTCCCTGCTGGACAGGGGAATCGGGGTGCTGATTTGTCTATACATGGGCTAAAGTCTTGGCTAGGCTTATAAGTTCCTCAGGGCCAATAGCCTAGTAACTTCCTATGATCCTATGCGCCTATGATCCTATGATCCTATGAAAAAGGTTACTACACATACTCTTTATGTGGGATAATGTGAATAATCCTGCATTATTTCTGGAATAGCATCAACAATCTTATGAGACCATTTTCAGTCATTGATAACCCACTTGGTCTGAAGTCTCAAAGCAACAGCTGACAAATTTCAGGTATGCTTCTTCATCATTACAGACATGGTTGCAAAAACAGAAAAAAAACTGCCAAAACAAAATCTAATAGACTCCAAATCAACTGAAGTAAGGGGAGAAATAATCCAAGATGGGCAGCAACCAGAGGGAATATTCTTACTTTTAGTGAGTCCAGTAAGTTAACTACAATAACCCTGGTATATCAGGGCAGTTTCCCTTCTAGAATTGAAGGGAAGTTTATTGCACCTAAGCCAGTAAATATTAGAATAGTATGTATTCTAATACACTGTTTTTATACCAATGTACATCCTTGTATGACACTAATCATTGTGCATTTGAGCTAGGTGTTTGTTGTAATTGTGTTTGCAGCAGTATATCTTTGGATGTACATCTCACACTATTTATCTTGTGTCTTAACTTTGCATTTGCCTAACTTGCCAGAGTCATTTCTGAAAAGGGTCATTGCACCAGCCCACTTACATCATTAATAAATGTTAAATAAATAAATTAATCAATAAATAAAATGTAAACTATATAAAACACAAAATAGTATTTATGGTGTTAGTTTTATTATTTATTTATTTATTTATTTATTTTATTTTATATTTGTTTACTGGAAAAGTCTGACTGGGCCAAAGGCCCATTTTCAGAGGAGGCCCGTGGAGAATAGCTCCATACAAAGAATTTACCAATGAAACATTTATACAATAAGAGATTTTTTTCAAATGAAGTATTTAGGCAGACAAGTAAAATTACATTATATGCAATATAGGCATAAGACACAAGGAGATCATGCTATACATAATGAGGACATCCATTGATCAGTAATTTAAATGTTGTCAAGGAACATAATAACTATAAACGAGACACTAGTATAAAAGTACCATGCACCTAGAAGCAGACACATCTGAATCTGATTACTGCACCTGCATAGTGCGATTGGTTTATAGGTCTCTTTATAGACTGATATGTAAGGATACATGATGTTAAGTACAAGAGGAAAGTACATAACATTATATACAAAAAGAAAAGGGGAAGTGGTGGGAGTAGGATAAGGTTAAATAGAGTTAGAAAAAGAGAGATGGTTATGGTTTCTCATCCAAAACAGAGCAAACACTATAGGCCAATAGGTAATGTATGCACCCTAACAAAGATCTTTGACAAACTAGTTTACAAACAGCTTTTCAAACACACAAATCAGTATGGGCTTCTATGTTACAAACAGCATGTTTTTTTTCAGAATGCCTTAAGCACAGTCACTGCTCTTTACAGACTATATTTGCAATAATATGAAAGAGGGCTTGTTAAAAGTTTTTTTATTGACTAGAGCCTTTGAAACTGTAAAACACTCCCTTCTTCTCAACAAACTTGGCAAAGTACTTTGGCCTCATTGAGTTGCAATGGTTCAGCAGTTATTTAAGGAACAGAACATTCCAAGTGCTGTATATGGGTATGACATTCTGTCAGAGCAATGAATGTTTAGCAGTAGCTTCCACAGTGATAAGCCATAGGTCCCTCTTATTCCTCTCTCTTTATTAATGACTTAACAAATGACCTTTCCCATCTTAAAACAGTTATGTAGTCTGATGAACTTCTCCTCCTAGAAGCAAGTAAAACGCATCTGAGCTACAGTATAAATTACAAGCTACTGTCTCTACAACTGCACCCATAGCAATAGTTTTTTTTTAGTTAAATCCAACAAAATCTAATTTTGTGGTATTTGCCACAGGCTAGAGGTTACATACCCTCCTTTCTCTCATAATTCAAGATAATCGTGTTAAGGTACTACCGAACAGCACAAAACAAAAATATCTGGGACTGATCTTAGATCCCTCTCTTACCTTCTCCAAGCCTGCGGATATGGTAGTTAACAAACCTCTCACCCAGCTCAGCCTCTGTTATGGAATAGCACATCTGTTCTCACCGGAAGCACATCAGGCCTTGGACAGAAAAGTATTTATTCCCAACACAGAATAGAATATGGTCTCCCACTGCTAATCTTACATTCCGGTACACTCTTACATTCTGTACACAAAGTACAGACTGCTGTCAGTATGATATGCCAGTCCCAAACTCCTACTGTCACCACTGTGGCACTTACTTAAAACCTTTAAATGACTATCCATAAACAGCAGAGCTACTCTTCTTCTTTTTCTTTAATTGTTAAAATATTAGTACAGGCCATTGTCCTCCATTAAAATGTAAACTATGGATAAGGCAACAAACGTGCACCCTTAGGGAGAAACATTAAATGAACATATCCTTTGTCAGACCACATTTTAGAAACCTCTGTTGGCAAAAGAGTCTTCTCAAAAATAATCCCTGCTATTTGGAATGGGCTCATGCCAGATGTCATAACAAAACATATTACAGTTCTTCAAAAGCAAAACTAAAAGAACACCTAGCAAATAATGCAGTCTGCTTTCTTGACAAGGGTTTAATCATATCGAAGTACTACCACCTACATATTCTCTGCTCATTGACAGGTTATGAATGTTCTGTATCTGTTATTAACTGCTTTCTATCTTCTATACTATAGTTGTTATAATTGTATGTAATACTATTATTTATTGTGTCCAAAGTTTGCTGTACAGCATGGGTCATTTCCAGAAAGGGTCTAATAACCAACCAACTACCCCGGTTATTAAGCTACAATAAATAAATAAATATATGCATAAATAAATAAGCCATTTGACTAGGAGCATTTAAATGAAGGGGAGCAGTTTTATAAAATTTACAATTTCTTCCATTGTAAATGGCATTAGTAAGTTCTGAAGCTGGACTGCAAGAAGACTAAACATATGGCACTAAGAAACTTGTGTTAAGCAATAAATGAGCACTAATAGTTGTAGAGGTTTGCAGTATCAATAAGAATGAGCATATGTGTAGATTAAGTACTGGGATACATGGCAGTGATACCTGTTTAGAAGATGGACAGCTCTAGTTTATTTGAGCTAGTTTTATGAGATTGTAAGGCAAACAAAAAAAAAAGAAGGAAAAAAAGTGTCATTATCAGAAGCATGTAAGTAAGGCTTGACCAGATCTTTTCGCACATTAATTATTAAATCTCTTTTATTTTCAATAAGTTCATCTGTATAACCTCTGCTTGAAAAGTCTCTAGCCATATTATTTATTTTGTCAAGAAAAATGTCATCCCTTGTACTAAGTCTACTAGTTCTAATAAACTGACTTTTCACAACCCCTATATATATATATATATATATATATATATATATATATATATATATATATATATATATAGGATGCATGCTGTTAAAATGGACATATCTGGTAGCTTGAGCATCCTGCTTATGAATCTTGGTATCAAACTTATTATCATTACACATTATAACAACATCTAAAAAACAACATCTAAAACTGAATTTGTTCATAAGAAGAGTTAACATCAAATACTAAAAATTCTGTATTTGACTGTAAGATCAACAAAATTATCAACACTATCTAGATTCCCATTCCAGAGTAGAAACCCATCATCGACAAATCATTTGAAAAACATGAGGTGTTCATTCTTAAAAGTTCCATCAGTATTAATCATGAAATTCTCTTCCCATCTAGCCAACACTAAGTTGGCATATGTGTTGGCTACTGGGGTGCTCATGGCCACCCTCAGCCATTGATGGAAGTACTGATTATTAAAAATAAATACATTATTATTCAACACCATCTCAAGCATCAAAGGATTTCAGCCTTATAATGCACTTTGGATGTGCAAGAATTCTCTAATGGGCTCTAAACCATAGTCATTAGGTATCACCATAAATAATGATTTTATATAGTAACCATCAACATTTTAGCAGTCTTATTGGCATCAGACCATTCTCTAAATTGCTTAAAACATTAGTATTTTTGAGAAAGCTTCTACTATGCTGTAATAAAGGTGCAAGCTGTCTTTCTAAATGTTTTGAGAGGGCTGCAGTAACCCACTTACTTCTGGAGATGATAGGTCTCATCGGAGAAGTATACAAACTTTTATGGATCTTGGGGAGCCCATAGATTATTGGGATCATTGGATTAGCAGGGAAAAGATAATTATAGAGCTCAGGTGTAATTGAGCCATCCATCAGCAATTCATACAAAAAGGATTTAATATTGCTAATGATATTAGTCACAGAAGTTTTATCAACCTTTACAAAAGTATCCACCTCCATTAAAAATTCATGCATCCAATTATTATAGTACTCATTGTCCATAGCAACAATCTTTCCATCTTTGTCAGCTTGCTTTATGATTATGCTTTCATTTTGAGACAGTTTATATAATGCTTCTTGTTCATTTGCCTATAAATTATAGTATTTACAACCAACATTATTTTTAAAAAACATCTCATAGATTTGCTTGTTCACACATGGCATGACATGCTTTAACTGTTGGTTTATTTACTGGTACAAAAGTATTAAATCTCTTTAAAGAGCTATTATCAAAGTCAGATATATTTTATACATCAATTTTAAATCAATGTTTCCAGTAAAAAGCCTCAGCTCCATAAGTAATTCACTTAAATCTCCCTCATGTGAGGGTATAAAGGCGATCCCCTTATTTAGCAGCCATATTTCAAGATCACCCAAAGTATATTTAGATGGATTGACAACAGTGGAACTAATGAACACTAAGTCTTTAGTTGTTTCTTGATTCTTGTAACAGCTCCTACCTTGGTCCGGGTGTCTGACTTACGTTTTTCACTCCCTAAACATCTTGCGACTCTTGCTCCATCCTCTTGAACATTGCCTGGCATGAATGGGGAATTGAAGCTGAAACCAGGGTGTAGTTAAAAAAGTATTATCCTTATTAATTGTTTCTCTTTCATCATTGGTAGCAGCTTCTTTTATAACCAATGGGTCACAGGCATTATCAGTCACATTACTTGCAACATCCACCAAAGCCTCAGGATTATCATGTAAATTGGATAGAGTTAAATTAAAAGTATCCAGGTAGCAAATAGCATTACTACATCTATGGAGGGTGGTAACTACATTATCGGTATTATTGTTAGAACCTTCAAAATGTAGCATGCTTTGAGGTACAATAGAAGCAAGGAAAAGCAATATTGTTTGTGAAATCATCTTTGGCCAATGAAAGATATTATTTTGTTTAAAGTTGTTGAAATCATGAACTGCTTTATGTTTATTGTGTATCTTGCAAATTGTGTACAATGTGAAAGTTTTTATATAGGTAAGATGACTATGAAATTGAAAGAGAATAGGGGCTCACATTTTTGATATTCGTAGGAATATGGAAACTAATGAATTGTATAAACATATAGCAAGTAAAGGTAAAGAACATAAGTTTAAATTTAGGATACTGCAGAGAAGTTTTTGTGATGTACAAGGTGGTAACATAATGATAGAAAGAAAGAGATGCAGAATATAAATGGATAAACTATTTCAGATCAGATAAACCACCTGGTCTGAATAATAGTAATAGTATTAAACCAATTTTGAAGGCTAGGTATGATATATTGAAATTGCTTCTGTACATCTGGGCTGATTTCATGTAATGCTTTAATGTAAAATGTTATACCTATATTTGTATGTGAATTGAATGTTTAATTATATATGTGTGTTTTTACATGTTTTATTGAATACTTTAAGTTTATTAGATCATAGTCACATGACCAGATCTTTCTCATAATTGGCTGATATATTATTTAAAAGAAATGGATGGTTGTTATGCATTGAGAAAGAGCCATAGACTCAAAAGCTTTGCTTGTATTTTATTTTTTGCTTTCTATTATTTCTATTAAGTTGTGAACAATGAAAAAAAATGCTTGCATTTTATTTTTTGCTATCTATTGTGTCTATTAAATTGTGAACACTGAGCTTTTGGTTTTTATTTAATATACTATACTTTACTTTCTAAAACTACCCCCGGTGGTGGTGGTGTTGCAGTAGTGTTGTCGCCTCACAGTAGGACACTGTCCGGTTCGATTCTCAGCTAGAGCGTCTTCTGCGGGGAGACATGCATGAATGGGCGTACCTTCATTGAAGGGTGTGTGTCAGGGCTGGTAATTCAGCACGTAAAACTCAACTACCAATCATTAGCGGACCGGAGTTCCGCTGTGGCAACCCCTGACTGGGAAAAGCCAAATTCTTTCAAACCATAAAACAATCTATTATAAACATAAGATAATTTGTCATTTCATAAAAACCCATCCCTAACCTAAAATTTGATCGAGCTTTAAAACACTAGCAATACTAATAGTTTCATTGATGCCAGGGTACTGGGAGGCATTAAAATACAACTGCCACCTCAGCTCCATAACATCTAAATGGATATCTAAAATGCAACCTTGTTCATCCTTCACTAACTGCTGTATGACTAAAAATTTAAAGTGATGACCTTGATTTTCTTTAACATGTCTATAGAGGGCACTGGTACTCCTACAATGTCTCAAATCACCCAGGTGCTCACCAATTCTTAGTTTAAACCTTCTACATGTTTTGCCTATATAAAATATGGGACATTCATCACACTTGGCCATGCATATAACATGAATGCTGTTGCAATTATAGTGTCCTTTAATATTAATAACCTTACCATTGACTCTAATTCTCCCTCCTGTTTCCAAAATAAATGGACAAAAGGAACACGAATTACATTTATAGTTGCCAATCTTTCTGTTAGTTTTGTTTTCATGTTTTACACCCTCCAAAATATTTTTGATAGATCTATCCCAAAGACAAGTTTCGGACTCTTACCAACTTTAGCCCCTACATTGGCATCAAATTGTAAAATCTCCCAATTACCTTTTATAACTTTGGTAATGATGTTAGCCATTCCGTTGTATGTTAAAATAAAGGTTGAATTAGGATTGATCCTATTATTGTTACATCCATTACTTTCCAAAACCCATTGCCTAATATGGGCCTATAAAAACCTTGTTCCCATTTGTAAACTACTTCCTTACTGACATCACTTAAAAGCCAGTCGAAGTAACCTCTCGGTCTAAACATCTGAATGATGTGCTCAGTTTCCACCAAGAAGCCAACATTAGAACTCACCATCCTGGCTGCCCGCACCAACTGGCCTTTCACCACTGCCCTCTTTTGATGGCGCGGGTGCCAGCTACCATAATCCAAATATGAGGTGGAAAAAGTAGACTTTCTGTGGATCCTGGTGTTAAAGCTCATATTTGTCCAATCAATTTCTAATTCAACATCTAAATAAACAATTTTATTCCTATTGTATTCATAAGTGAATTTAAGAAAATCCACAGTTTCATTAATATACAGAAGGAACTCATTTAGACTGTCTTCTGTGCCTTTCCAAATCAGAAAAAGATCATCCAAAAATCGGGTGTAGTGTATAATCTGGGACTTGTAACAACTATTCATCACATACTCCTGTTCCCAATAGGACATGATCAGGTTTGCAAAAATGGGGGCACACGCTGTCCCCATAGCTACACCTTTTGTCTGTTTGTAATACTGTCCCTCAAACCAGATATAATTGTTCTTTAGAACAAGTTCCACAAGCACACTTATTCTATTAATTTCATCTTGACCAAAATTGTTAGTTTTGTGAAGCTGTTGTTCCAACCAATTGATACCAGTATCATGTGGAATCACTGTGAACAGATTGACTACATCAATAGTCACCATGATCATGTCCAATGTTAACTTTATCCCATTTAACTTGTTTATAAATTGCCAGGAGTCTTTACTGATGTAATTAAAACAGCCCAAACTCCTCTGCATTATTTGGTCTAAATATTTACAAATAAAATGGGGTTTTGACCTTTTTCCATCTACAATGGGCCTGCATTTGGGATTTACAAGCCCTTTGTGGATTTTTGGGATGCCAAAGATATTAGGCACCCTTGGGTGTTAATTTTTTTATGTAGTGGTATTCATCTTCATTAATTTGAGCCTGATAAACCATGTCATCTAACACTAAATCTATCTTCCTATATGCAACTTTAACTTCATTCAAGAAGCTCTCATTGTAAGTGTCCCCCATCAAAACGGTATTCATTCCATCCAGATAGTCCCCCCCCATCCATTATTACAACTCCATTACCCTTGTCAGGTTTCATGAACCTGACCACGGGGTATTTTGTCAGATCCAACATTAATTGTTTTTCTTCACTAGTCATTTTAAAACTTTCACTTCCTTCTTTCTTATAATAACTCTTCCTAATTTCCTTTTTACACATTCTTTCAAATAATTCAATGGTTTTGTTTAACGGGGGGGTTAAAAGTACTGGGTTTTTTACACCTATGCCTAGTCTAGCCTTCCGCACCCATCTCCTGGTTGAACCAGACTTTCAAGTTTAATTTTCTGGTGTATCTTTTTAGGTCAATGATAGATTCTACTACACTCCCAGATCTACAAGGGACAAAGGTGAACCCTTTTGCCAAAAAATCAGCATGTTTTTGTTAATATTTAACTTGGAATAATTATAAAATTTGAAATCTTTATTGTTGAAAACAATATCAGGTTCCAGCCCATCAGTAAATGCTGCTGCTCATCAAGACATTGTATCAAAATGTCTAAAACTGATTCATCATTAATGTTGTAACTGCCAGATTCACCCATCTGACATACCATCAATTCATTAACACTGTCATCGTTCACATCCACCCCCCACTTTTTCGGCCACAAGAGTATTACAATCTGCTGAAAAAGAATTTATTCCTCTAGCTCCTCGGCAACAGTAAGCCTTCAAGGAGTAACATACAGAAACTAAAAACCTTTTTTTTATACTATCAGCTCTACTCAATAAAACAATCAAGCAATTAATTAATTAATCCAATTATTAAAAGAAACACTCATATATTTAAAGTAAAAATGCATTATTTTTACAAAACACTTTTCCAACAGCAATCTGTATTCAAGCCCTTTGGAATCAGTGTATCATATTTTAAAATGAAAACAGTTTCTTTCTGTAAAAGCATCAATTTATACATTTCTTTATTCAAATATGGCATATTAATCTGTTCTAAAACAGTAGCTTTCAAATCCTCTATATTCCCATCATGCCATCTATTAAAATGAAGAGTCAAAGGGCTCTCCATTTTATTTATCCTAATATCTCTCAGATGTTCTAATAATCTTGTTTTAAACATCCTTTTTGTCTGTCCTATATAAAACTTATTACAACTACATTTGATAGCATAAATAACACCCTCTGTCCTACAGTTAAATATTCCATTTGTTTTAAAACTAACATTATTAATATACAAAAAAGAATTAATAATATAAGGACAACCACTACATTTGCCACAAGATTTCGTCCCTCTGAAATAAATTTGCTGACATAATTGGATATCAGGTCTCTGAAACTTAGTATGTACCACCAAATCTTTGATATTCCGTCCCCTTTTATATGAAAACATTATTTTTTTATTAGAGAGACCATCAAGTTCTATAAATTGTTTAAGAAATTCCCAAAAATGAAGAATACATTGTCTAATACTGTCACTTAAAATATTATATTTAGACACTACAAACAACTTATCATCTTTATCACCACTAATCATTCTATAACATTAATTTTATTATTTCTATTATATCTATTATTCAATACTTTTAGAACACTCTTATCTATTAGTTCTATATTAAAACTTCTACTTTTAAACATCAATTTTGTTTGTTCTAAGTCATTATTAAAAACATCTTCATCATTACAAAGTCTGGAGATTCTCAAAAACTCTCTGTAAGGCAAAGACTCTATAGTGTGTTTAGGGTGACAACTATTTCCCATTAAAAATTCATTTACTACCCCAAACTTTCTGTGTATACTCGTACTAATATATTCTCCCACTTTTCCACATAAAGTAATGTCCAAAAAGGAAACTTGATGGCCAACCTGTAAGCCATCAAAAGTTATACCAAATCTGTTAATTTGAATATTTTCCAAAAAATTTTGTACTAATTGATTGCCACCTTCACATAAAAAATTAAATCATCTATATATCTAAAATAATATTTCACATATTGTTTAAAAAATAATTTATCATAAATACATTCTCTTTCTACCAAGCCCATGAAAATATTTGCATACATGGGTGCAAAAGGTGCACCCATGGCCGTACCTTGGATTTGATGATACATTTGATTTTCAAAATGAAAAAAATTATTCTCTAAACAGAATTGTACTAAATCCATAACATAATGAGTTAACGGGCTGTTGCCCATCTGATATAACAACGATTCTAGTCCAAAAATGTGTTTTATATTAGTGTAAAGACTCTTTACATCTAGGGTTATCCAATATATATTTTTACGCCACACAACATTTTTTATTTTATTTAAGAAGTCAAAGGAATCCTTAATATACGATGGAAGTTGTTTGGCTTCCTTTAATAATAAACCATGAAGGACAACCCCCAAATTATGCAAGAAATATTTACTAGCTGAAACTATAGGACGGCCTGGAGGATTAACACTATCTTTATGTATTTTAGGCAGACAGTAAAAGTAGGCTGTCTTGTCTCTTTTATTATTAATTTATTTTCCACATCTTTTTCCGACCAATAACCCAGTCTAAGACCCTTATGAATCAATAATATATAATAATTTTTAGCTTGTTCCACTGCCTCAATATTTACCATTTCATAAACTATCTTGTCCTCTAGCAGTTCAAGACACATTTTCAAATATTGTGTATAGTGAAGAATTACTATTTTGTTGCCCTTGTCTGAGGGTTTAATAACTAATTCCCTTTGCTTCGAAAACTCAATCAAGGACAACCATTCTTGTTTTGGTAAATTATAATTTACACCTTTCAAATTAAAGTTTTTAAATAACATTTCCAACTCAAACTGAATCATAGCATAAAACTTTTTTATGCCTTCATGTGGAAAAGGTGGCATAAATTGACTCTTAAAAATCACAGCAGAAGTATCAATTAAACAATAAGCATTGACATCACTATTACAAGAAACAAGAGTCAAAAAATTCACTTTCAGATGAATTTTCATCTGTGCTATCATAGCATGCTTCAGGGACAACATTAAAGCATGTTCGATGTTCAAAATAGTACCACAGATGTAATTTCCTAACAAATTTATGCATTTCTAATTTACACTCGTATAACTGTGGAATAACAGTAGGGACAAACTTCAACCCATGATTTAAAGCACTAAGCAAGACCTCATCAACTGACAAACCAGATATATTCACAATATTGTTATATGAAACAAGTCCATTAATACCACTTTGTCCTCTTGCTGTCCCGCCATGGTTTGTATTGTTCCCCTCTTGGTTGTTCACGATCCGCATATCCTCTTTTACGCTGTCAATTGTTCTCGCCTTCAAAACGAAAATTATCATAAAGATATTGTTCGTTTATCGGTGAGGGCAAAGGTGGATAATTATGAAGGTCAACAGTCTCACCCTCATATCTTTCATTATTTTTAGGGAACGCTTCTAAACTGTTATTGCTCACCAGTCTCTCTCTTGACAAGCCCACCCCCAGTGGAAGGCGGACCTTAGAGCGTGACCTCTGAGTGGTTGGCCCAAAGAACGCTGTTCCTCTTTCAAAATCCTGAATGTCTCTATGAATTTTATACATTTTCTGTTCAAGGACTTTCTTTTCGTAAGCACCAAGTTTATTCTGAATGTCACATAAACATGCTTCAAAGCGAACCTTTTCCAACACAGCCATTAGACTAGTACACACACTCGAAATATCTTTTTTAATTTCAGCCAATTTTATAATGTCTCTTTCTATGAGAATAGCAACCCATTCCTTAGAACACGAATGGGCTGCCTTTTCCCATCTTTGTTTAAAAATCTTATCTTCCGAAGAAGTCATATCAAATGGTTGAGAGGGAAATTTTATCGCTCTAAATCCCCTCGGAACAATTTCTAGGTCTAAATATCTCTGCAAACTAGTGTAATTATAATAAATAGTCACTTCTTTATTCATCAAATTAGTCAGCTTGGAAATCAAAGTCTTTACCTCAGTAGGATATTCAAGGGAACGTTTGCCAACATTAGCAAATGGATTCACAAGCCGTTTACTGCGAGTTTCTGCTAAGACACATTCCCAAATAGAAGTAGCAGAGTTGTCATCATTTATTTGTCTCTCCGACCAATCTCTGTCACGTTCCACATTTGAATTAAGAAAACCATCCATAGTACGCTGAGAGGAACCACCACTTTCCTCTCTAAAAATATGCGGAATGTTGAGAGTTGGATCACTGGCCATGAAGTAAAATTAACCACAGCAACCAGAAAAATTTGCTTCACCACAAAAACGAACCACACAGCAATAGCCACTGTAAAATAATTTATTCCTCTAGCACCTCGGCAACAGTAAGCCTTCAAGGAGTAACATACAGAAACTAAAAACCTTTTTTTATACTATCAGCTCTATTCAATAAAACAATCAAGCAATTAATTAATTAATCCAATTATTTAAAGAAACACTCATATATTTAAAGTAAAAATGCATTATTTTTACAAAACACTTTTCCAACAGCAATCTGTATTCAAGCCCTTTGGAATCAGTGTATCATATTTTAAAATGAAAACAGTTTCTTTCTGTAAAAGCATCAATTTATACATTTCTTTATTCAAATATGGCATATTAATCTGTTCTAAAACAGTAGCTTTCAACCCTCTATATTCCCATCATGACATCTATTGAAATGAAGAGCCAAAGGGCTCTCCATTTTATTTATCCTAATATCTCTCAGATGTTCCAATAATCTTGTTTTAAACATCCTTTTCGTCTGTCCTATATAAAACTTATTACAACTACATTTGATAGCATAAATAACACCCTCTGTCCTACAATTAAGTATTCCATTTGTTTTAAAACTAACATTATTAATATACAAAAAAGAATTAATAATATAAGGACAACCACTACATTTGCCACAAGATTTCGTCCCTCTGAAATAAATTTGCTGACATAATTTGATATCAGGTCTCTGAAACTTAGTATGTACCACCAAATCTTTGATATTCCGTCCCCTTTTATATGAAAACATTAATTTTTTATTAGAGAGACCATCAAGTTCTATAAATTGTTTAAGAAATTCCCAAAAATGAAGAATACATTGTCTAATACTGTCACTTAAAATATTATATTTAGACACTACAAACAACTTATCATCTTTATCACCACTAATCATTCTACTAACATTAATTTTATTATTTCTATTATATCTATTATTCAATACTTTTAGAACACTCTTATCTATTAGTTCTATATTAAAACTTCTATTTTTAAACATTAATTTTGTTTGTTCTAATTCATTATTAAAAACATCTTCATCATTACAAGGTCTGGAGATTCTCAAAAACTCTCCGTAAGGCAAAGACTCTGTAGCATGTTTAGGGTGACAACTATTTCCCATTAAAAATTCATTTACTACCCCAAACTTTCTGTGTATACTCGTACTAATATATTCTCCCACTTTTCCACATAAAGTAATGTCCAAAAAGGAAACTTGATGGCCAACCTGTAAGCCATCAAAAGTTATACCAAATCTGTTAATTTGAATATTTCCACAAAATTTTGTACTAATTGATTGCTACCTTCACATAAAAAAATTAAATAATCTATATATCTAAAATAATATTTCACATATTGTTTAAAAAATAATTTATCATAAATACATTCTCTTTCTACTAAGCCCATGAAAATATTTGCATACATGGGTGCAAAAGGTGCACCCATGGCCGTACCTTGGATTTGATGATGCTCGACAAGCCACGATGCTTCGCTAGGGACGGCTTGCACCTGTCACCCCTGGGCTTTCGGATATTGGCAAAGGCTCTTGCTACCCCCATAGTGCCTTTTTTAGGCAAGGCTCAAAAGACAAACCCACCTCCATAGGTATCACAAGGGATAAGAAACTAAGAGTAATGCTACTCAACGCCAGAAGTCTAAACCTCAAGATGCACGCACTCGAAACTCTCCTTAGCATGGAGAACATCGATATCTGTGCAGTAACAGAAACCTGGTTCAAGGCTCTCGAGAGCACCCCAGCACTACCGGGTTATACCTCATACCATGCTTTTCGGCCCCAAAACTTGGACCGAACCACAAAAGTAGGGGGAGTATCAATATTCGTCAAAGATACCCACACCTCCAGGTTGGTGGCACAGCACGAAGCATCAGAGACTATCCATGTGCAACTAACAGTGGGTAAAACTGCCTTCCAGTTTACAGCCTGCAACAGACCACCCTCCCAAACCCAGGAACCCCACTTGGCCTTCCTGAGAACACTGGAAAATATGAAGGTCTCTCCAAACACCATTATATTGGGTAACTTCAACTACCCAACCATAGACTGGGAGCATTACTCTAGCTCCAACACCCTAGCCCAAAGGTTCCTAGAATTTATAAACTCAAATGCTATGGAACAACTTGTTACCACTCCCACAAGAGGGGAAAACATACTGGACCTGATCATCACCAACATGGGGACTCTATGCTCCAGACCAGAAGTGCATCCCTCACTGGTAAGATCAGACCATAAACTAATCTCACTGGATATTCACATCCCGACCCCACCCCATGCCCAGAAAACCACAGTGAAAAACTTCTCTAAAGCAAATTTCACACTCCTCAAAACCGAGGTGGAATCCTTCAAAGCCCCCGGGACTCTGGATAATACGGCCCAGACCACAAAATCCTTTATAAACGCATTCTATGAACACCTTCAGGAATGCATGGATCATGCAATCCCAAATAAAACCAAGACCCAATCCTCCAAAGGCAGACGTCCTGTCTGGTGGACCCCAGCCATAAACAAACTATACAACAGAAGGAGGAAGCTACTACATGACAGAGCAAAATCCCAAAAAGGAAGGCATCTCTGATCAGTATTAGCAAAAAACTACGGGCACTCATAAAATCGTCTAAGGCCAGCTTCGAGAGAAAAATTGCACAGGACACTAAGGATAATCACAAGGCTTTCTTTAGTTATGTTAGGAACCTGGGTGGGAATTCCCAGATATGCTCAGAATTAGTCCAAAATGACAAAAAATACACCAAACCCACAGACATTGCCAACATCCTAGCTGACAGGTTCAGCGCAAACTCCCCTCCCCACCAAAAGGGCTAATATCTATCCCAGCAGAGTGCTGCTCCCTTGACATCTCAGATGATCAGGTAAGAGCTGCCCCCTCGAAAGCAAGAAACACAGGAGCAATGGGACCAGGCGGGGTCCGGGCTGCGGCCTACATGAACTCCAAGAAGTGCTAAACCCAAACCTAAAACTACTGTTCAATCTCAGCCTTACTACAGGATATGTACCCAAAGAGTGGCGTACAGCAACAGTGGTCCCTCTCCACAAAGGTGGTGCCTCAACGGATCCTGGAAACTATCGCCCCATAAGTCTCACTAGGTTCGTCTGCAAAGCTATGGAAAGGATCATCATGGACCTTATAAATAAAGATATTGGGGACCTACAGACACTGGATCCTACCCAGTTCGGCTTTGTTAAGGGCAGATCCTGCCTCTTAAACCTGGTCAATTTCTTTGAAACAGTCACCAAGGCCATTGACAAGGGGAAGGTGGTCCACACAGCCTACCTGGACCTTGCAAAAGCCTTCGATACAATACCCCACTTGGGCATTATAGATAAGCTCACCAGCTTAAATATAAACCCCTATGTCACTAGATGGGTTGCAAACTGGCTCAAGGACAGAACCCACATGGTTAGAATAGCTGGAGCCATGTCAGACTCCAAACCAGTTACAAGTGGCGTCCCACAAGGCTCAGTCTTGGGACCTCTCTTGTTCGGTACATATTTCTCGGAGGTACAGGCCAACATGGAAGGACTGTGGCTGACCAAGTTCGCAGATGACTGCAAACTGGGCACCATAATAGACTCTCCAGCTGACACAAGCATCCTCCAAAAGGGCCTCATAGAAACAGACAACTGGTGCCAGAGCCATGGCCTCAAGCTAAACGCCAAACAGTGTATAGTCATGCCCTTTGGCAAAAACAAAGTGCCCACAAATTACCACATAGGTGGTAATCCATTAAGTACAGAAGAAGTAATTAGGGACCTGGGGACCCAAGTTGATAGCAATCTCTCATTTGACAACCACGTGGCCAAAGTGGTTAGAAAAACATTTTATATAGCACACCTAATCATGAAGGGATTCACATCTAGATCAGGGGAGGTCATCGTGCCTCTTTACTCATCCCTCATCAGGCCCATAATTGAGTACAATGCCCCTTTTGGGATGTACCTTACCAGACACCTGCAACTGGAAAGACCCCAAAAGTACCTCACCAAGAGGATCAAGGGGCTCAAACAGATGCCGTATACTGCCCGGTTAAAGAAACTCCAGCTCTACTCAGTGGCATACCGCCTGCTCAGAGGCGATCTGTGCCTGACTTATAAAGCCATGTCCAACCCGGAATTAATGGACATGCTGCACCTCAGAAAATCCAAATCCCATCGAGCTACGCTCGAGGGACTTAAACCTCAGCACTGAAATAAATAGGACATGCTGGAGGGACAGATTCATAACCCAGAGGCTCCCTTCACTCTGGAATAAAATCCCAGTCCAGGTTAGGCAGAGTCCCTCATTGACTCTCTTCAAGAGGAATCTTGATGAGTGGATGGGAGATCGTAGGTTTACCCCGGGTATCACTTCTGTGTCACTGTTAGACAGAAGCACAGTATACTAACCTCGAAAAAGGGCATAGCAAAATTAATTTAAAATGGGTGGCGAAAGCCATACACACTATGGCTAGGCTTATAAATGCCCTAGGGCAGATAGCCTAGTATGAACCTATGAACCTATGATACACTTAATTTTCAAAATGAAAAAAATTATTCTCTAAACAAAATTGTACTAAATCCATAACATAATGAGTTAACGGGCTGTTGCCCATCTGATATAACAATGATTCTAGTCCAAAAATGTGTTTTATATTAGTGTAAAGACTCTTTACATCTAGGGTTATCCAATACATATTTTTACGCCAGTGTTTTGTAAAAATAATGCATTTTTACTTTAAATATATGAGTGTTTCTTTTAATAATTGGATTAATTAATTAATTGCTTGATTGTTTTATTGAGTAGAGCTGATAGTATAAAAAAAGGTTTTTAGTTTCTGTATGTTACTCCTTGAAGGCTTACTGTTGCCGAGGCGCTAGAGGAATAAATTATTTTTCAGTGGCTATTGCTGTGTGGTTCGTTTTTGTGGTGAAGCAAATTTTTCTGGTTGCTGTGGTTAATTTTATTACAATCTGCTGTACTATAATTCACATCAATTGAACTACCATTCACCCTTTCAACAAAAAAATCATCATCAACAGAATGTATGGAGACATCCATTTATGAAAATTGTCCCATTTCATTGTCTAAAACCACACATTTATTGTTCATTTGGTTTACTCCGGAACCTAATAGGTCTGACCCATTTTGCCGTAGTGTATAGGGCAAACAAAAATTGTCACTGATTGCATAAAAAATATTGCTCCTGCCAGGAACGCTTTCATCCGAACGTACATATTGATTTACAAGAGATACGGAACCTGCCATACCACTTACTTGCTTAACACAGTCCATTTCTCGTGGGGTAGGTGGCAGGACCACCCAGTCTAATTGTTTCTTGTCCTGTAGACTTTTGGCCTTGTACCCTGCACCCCAAAATCCTGTCAACCTCTCCCAGAAAAGACGATGAAGTGGTGGAAGCTGCCTTGTCTCTCAGTCAGTCAGAACATCTGATTGCTTCATCCACGCTGTTTTCAGACTGAGAACACTGGTTACACCCTCTTTGAAGACTCACATTGTCTTGCATCACTTCCCTTTCCTTGTTGGGCATGTCGCCACACCCCTGTTGACCATGCCTGAAGGAAAATGGATATACAATGCCCTGTATATACTCATTCAGGTCTCTTCTGATTTTATTTTCTTTACGTAAAAAGATGATATTGCACACACTGTTGACATGGATGTGAAGGTTTTAATATGCATACTGGTTTTGATTAAACTCACAATCGGCCTTAATAGACTGATCAAGCTCATCAAGGTTTCTCTCCATTTTTTCTATTTTATTTTGATTGTATTTCACCATCAACCTCATGAGATCCAAACCAGCTTTATCAAATAAAGAATGCACATCTTTTAAAAATTCACTATTGTCCTTAACGTCATTTGGATACCTCCACATTCTTAGTCCTCAAGGTACCTGTTGCATTTCTATGTTTTTATTCAAATATGCATTTTCCAACTGTAATTTTTTAAACAATGTTAAGTCTTTTTCAAAACATTTCAATTTGTCATTCAAAGTAGATACTTGTTGGCATTGCCCATTCTCCATGTTGCTGCTATTGTCAAACAGAAATCTATTCTCTTTCCATACACTATCATGAATATTGCTGCCAAAATTCTGGCCATTGAGTCCCACATTGTTATTTTCACCAAACGCATTCGATTTACCTTGTACGTTACTTTGCATCCCACTTTGATCACAAAGTCTTGAACTGTGGCTATCTATAGAAACCGGGGTTGGCTGGGTGAAAGGGAGACCAAAACTCCCAAATGAACCAAGAGAATTAGTTTGCTTGTCCATCAAAGTCTTGATTTCGGAGGTATGAACCCCTGATTGTACATTAATTTGTTGCAAAATTTTAATGATGTCTTCATTGGAAACATGCTCATCCATCCTGCTGCCCAAATCACAAAACTCCAAAAAGTAAATAAAACCACAAAAACTCAAGCCAGCAAGAGTCGAACACTTCCAATAAAATCACCACACTTTATTCACAGTTGTTTAGTGCTTTTTTCTCCACTACAGAGACTTCCTCAGAACAATGTCCCACCCATACCCAGCCTTTAAAATACCCACCCCCAATTATTCAATTAAAATTTTCATTTTTATTAAAAGCAATGCACCAAGATATAAGTTTCCACATTACTTAACTCTTGTAGTGCATTCAGTAAGGTGCAAATTGTGTTTTACATACATTGAATTAAATCCACAGTATAAAAATAAATATAACCAAACTTTAAATTCTTTCAAACCATAAAACAATCTATTATAAACATAAGACAATTTGTCATTTCATAAAAACCCATCCCTAACCTAAAATTCGATCGAGCTTTAAAACACTAGCAATACTAATAGTTTCATTGATGCCAGGGTACTGGAAGGCATTAAAATACAACTGCCACCTCAGCTCCATAACATCTAAATGGATATCTAAAATATCTACTTTTTCGACTTTTTGTAATCTTAAAAGTCAACAGTTTATTTGTGAAATATCACAAATGGTAACGATTTATTTTTATTTAGTCTAGCAATCAACTATCCGCGGTGGTGGTGCTGCGGTAGCATTGTCGCCTCACAGTAAGATGCTGTCCAGTTCGACTCTCAGCTACAGCGTCTTCTGCGTGGAGACATGTGTGAATGGGCGTACCTTTGTTGAAGGCTGTGCATCAGGGCTGGCAACTCGGCACATAAAAATCAACTGCCAATCATTAGTGGACCGGAGTTCCGCTGTGGCGAACCCTAACCGGGAAAAGCCAAAAGACAACAACAAGTCTAGCAATCAACTTTTTTCATAAAGCCATTAAGTGGACCTAAGTAAAGTTCTAAATGCATATTTTTACTGTTAACCTTACTGGCCAGCTTGAGTCTCCAGCTAAACAACCTAGGGGAAAGAGAAAAATCTGCAATGCGGAAATCAAATCCCCCAGTCTTAGCAACATTAATAACACCTTTGACAGCATCACTAATTGCCTTATCGACTCTTTTCCCTGGTCATTCAAGCCATGGATCAGGATTACTTGGTTACAAATAGCCATAACTCCATTGAGCTTAAGAATAACATGTTTAAAATTGCATAGTCTTCCTCGTGGAAGGAAGTCATGATCACTTGTGATCTGTAAAATTTAGGAAAGAGATGACTGATTATTTGCAGTAAAGAATCATCAATTTTTTAGAACTTATGCGGGAGATGAATCACAGGTATAAGTTTGGTCATTTGTTTCTGAGCCATTGTTCCTAGAATCCACTTTCTTTTTCTTTTATCTGTCATGTCAATTAATTTGTGGAGATTCCAGATTATTATGCATTCTTTTGTTTCCATTTGACTCATTCTCAGAAAAAAAGGGGGGGGGATATCTTCCAGGACAGGAGTACCATTATCAGCATTAATACTTTCCATGGGATTTCCCAAAGTCACCATAAGAAATACCTGAACTGTAAATTCAGAGAGCAGGTATTTTCCAGGATAGGAGTAACTAACACTGTCAATATAAAGTTATTCCATTGAGTTAATTCAGACAGTGAAAGGGTTATTCTGAAGTACAGGTAACTGGTAACTGTTGTGGTTTCAAAATAAAAAAAAAGCGTGTTGCCAGAGGAGAGATGTTTAAAATATTATGATGTTCAGTGCCTTCCATATCTCCTTCTTTGTCATTTTTAATGTTCAGGTGGTATGAATTATCACTTCATTCCATTTGATTAGAAAGAAGCATTTGTTATATGTGTTAATATCCAATGGAAAATTTGGAAAGACATTTATTAGCATACTACAGTCAGTGAACTCTTTGGAGAAGCCTAGGTACAGGATATCTTCCAAACATTAGTTGTCAAAAAAATCCATCAGAGGTAAAACAAGAAGGCTACTTGAATAGAAATCTATGAATTCCAGAATGGTAACAAGCCAAAAATGCCACTTTAAGTAGCCAAAATGACCAGAAGCTAAATGTTACAATCTAACAAGGGTCAATGTAAGTTAGCTTCAGACAGCTTAAACACTTGTATCTCTTTAACGTAAAAGTTCTGTACATATTTAAGAACAAGGTACCTGCATCAGAGAGTAGTAAACCAATAAACCTTAATAGCATTTACTTTTAACTCTAGTTCTAGATTGGCTACTGTAAGTTCAGTATTAGATTACAAGAGTGTATGATTAATGAAAGGATGCATCTACTAGAGCTGCATGCATGGATGATGTTGTCTAGGAATGGAAGTGCAGCCTAACACAAGGCAAAACAAACATGTAGCTTAAAGTAGCACATTGGATTAATGGGAACCACACACAGCCCTAGCCTAGAACATGTATCAAGTAACTTGGGGTTAGAATACACCTAGATATAGGGCACAAGATGGACCCAATAATTACACAAGTTGTTAAAGGTTTTAGTACTTGGGGTAGTATAAAAGAACTACCAGATGCAATATTATAATACTGCTTTAGTCCTACAATGATGCATAATAAATTGCTGGAAAAAATAAAACGGTCAGCTACATTACGGCCAAAGTTGTAGAACTCAAAGAAGAAATGAGGCAGGTACTATAGTCAAACTGACAGTGAGAGTCCTTGGAGAATAACCAAAAATTCAAGCAAAACAAATAATCAAATTGGTATTAAAAATGAATTAAACGTTTGCATAGTAAAGCAGATCTGAGTTGACAAGAACAGCTAGTGGGTCTGTGATAAAGTAGGAAAGCTCATAGTTCCAAATCCTAACTAGTTTTGTGATGCAGCGGTGACAAACGAGCAGAGCAAAGCCTAATATAGCTCAGAATTAAGACAGCTGTCAGTACGTTACCTGCACATATAACTGACACTAACTAGATAGACCATCTTATATATGGTTGATGCATAGTTTTATATAACACAGAATGTAGAGAGGAACACTTGGAGGAAAGTAGGGTTGATAATATACTACACGTGATATTAGAAAGGGAGAAGGTGACAGTAAGTAGTGCAACTTAAGGCAGCATGCAGTTGACAGTAACCAGTACAGCTTAAGGCAGCATGCAGTTGACAGTAAGCAGTACAGCTTAAGGCAGCATGCAGTTGACAGTAGCCAGTACAGTTTAAGGCAGCATGCAGTTGACAGTAACCAGTACAGCTTAAGGCAGCATGCAGCTGGCAGTAACCAGTGCAAGTTAAGGCAGCATGCAGCTGACAGTAACCAGTACAGCTTACGGCAGCATGCATTTGACAGTAACCAGTACAGCTTAAGGCAGCATTCAGCTGGCAGTAACCAGTGCAAGTTAAGGCAGCATGCAGCTGACAGTAACCAGTGTATCTTAAGACAGCATGCAGCTGACAATAATCAGTAGAACTTAAGGCAGCATGCAGCTGACATTAGCCAGTACAACTTAAGGAAGCATGCAGCTGCATTCAAACATCCAGGTGTAATGACTCTTGCTGTTCTTCAGGAAATAATAGTGGATGCAAGGCTGTAAGGGTGTCACTATGCATTGCAATCACTGCAGTAAGATGGCTCTTGCTGTTCTCAGGAAATAATAGTGGATGCAAAGTTGTAAGGGTGTCACGACGCATTATAATCACTGCAGTAAGACCACCTAAATGGAACTGTGAAATGTCACTAGACACTTATGGGAATGCAAATATTAGATACCCTCCATCTGGTTCATTAGAATATTGGTTCTGCAGAATAGAGCTACATGTGTGGACCATTTTTCTTTTATTCAACACTATAATCTTAAATTGTGGTTTCTCCAATTAATTTCATTTTAAATGTTGTATGTTGCATTTTTATCACAATAAAACTAAAGGCAAATGCCATAATTCCAGTCAGAATATTGGCAGGACTAGCAGGTAAGTTAGTTTTTAGTTCTTCAAGTAGTGGAAAAACTCCAAATTATTAAAAACATTTTAAGAACAATAATTTTACTAATTGTAACATTAGACATAATATAAAAACATTGCTTAAGAATTGGTACAAGTTATATGACAATCATTTAATAAATTCTTGGAGAAGTTTTAGAATGTTTGTAGAGAAATTAAAGGTAAGTTAGTCTAGTACAAACAGGAATTGCAATATGACGTGATGGATAAACAGGCTTTTGGTATATTTAGAGAGAAAGTCCAGGGGAAAGAATTTGACAGAAGTAAGGAAGTAAGTAAAGAAAGGAGAGTAAGGCGTTATAAGGAACGAAAAGATACTGGTTCACATTCAGGGATATAATTTATCCTGGTTTTGAGCAAGAACAGAGCCCAATTTTAGCTAGGACGTCTTTCAGACTTTTTGAAAGATGGGGAGGGAGGGTACTGACCTGATGGATACAGGTAAGGAGTTCCAGGCCTTAGCAGCCTTGTACGTGTGCAGACAATGCCCAGCAGATTTGCTAGGTTTGTAGTCAGACAGGTGTTTTTGGTTACTGGATCATAATGACTGACTGGGAACATACTTGTATAGAATATTTTCAGTGCTGGACAGATAGACGGATGCTGGATAATTTTATAAATGGTAAGAAGCTGTGTATATGTTAGTTGACAAGGCAGTTCTAACCAAGTTAGGCTTTTCTACTTTGTACAGCTGTGGGTTCTGAAAGGGGTATTTGCTGAAAATTTAGCAACTTTGTTATAGCATCAGTAATGCGAGATAGGAGAAATAAGGATTTTAAGAGATATATGAATGGTGTGTTTTCATTCAGTAGGGGACAAAACCCTGTTGCTGTATGTGCAAGAATAAGATGAGAGCAGCAGGAGACTAAGTTGTGATGAAAAGAGGGGAGGGCATTTTAAAAGAGCTGAAGTCCCCAGAGTTTTTTTTTTGTTAGGAAAAGTAGTAGAGTCTGAAAAGGTTGAGAGGTGGGGTGAGGGGTAGAAATGTGCTTGGAAAACAGTGATTATGAAAGAGAGAATGGTGGTGCAGAGGTATGTGTATATTTTCTTATGTAGCTACTTTAAGCTACAATCATGATGTATGCAAAAAATGAGAGGGCATCATTTGGAATAAAAGTGTGAGTTTGGTGGTGGGAGGTGAGCAAAGGGGTCAGAAAAACATACTAGTGTGTGAGTCAGTTTGAAAATGTGCAGAAGACCCAGCACAAATAGCAAAACAAGAAGCCTTCCAAACCACGAAAAATATTTTTGAAATTGCTGTGCAATGGATGCAACAAGCAGCAAATATGCCAAAAACCCACAAATGAGGGAAATGCTTTATGAAGCATAAACAGGAGTAATTGCAGGGAATCAAGTAAAAGGGATAGAGAAACAAGCAAATGAAGTAGGGAGAGAGGGTTAGGTAGCCACCTAGAAATTTCACCCAAAGAACCAATTAAAAATATAGGAAAAATGTTAACTGACCAGAAAATGGTAGGCTTTAATGTATTAAAAACACTTGTTATATAGTTGCCAAAAATAACACATTAACCTGCCTGATTTATAGAAAAAACAAGGCCCTCTGGCAGAATTAAATAATCAGATGAAACAGCAGGGGTGGATTTTTGTGTGCGTTTCATATAAAAAAACTGGGTAACACAAACCCTATAATTTCAGACACAGGTAAAATCTCAGTCCAGCCAATAAAATTAATAATAAAAAATAAAATAAAGTTTTGCAATACTGTTCTCTCATGCTCAACAGTAAAGGAAGCATTCATAATACTGTCATTTTAATTTTTTCAGTAACACTCAGAAATTTCAGAGTAAAGACACGTATTCAGCCAACAACACATCCTTATCACTTCAGTTCTTCACAATTAAAACACATGTATGCACAATCAGTAAATGATTTTCCCACTGATCACTAATTTACACTGCTTCTATGAATTTAATTTACAAATGATAGATTTATACTATTCACTAAAGCTGTTGTAATATGTCCATCATATCAGTAAAATCAACATATCTTCAAGTTAAATCATTAATTTTTACATAGTTTAGTGCTTCACATTAAATTACAATATTTCTATTCTTTTTTCTTACTTTAAAAAGTCTGCAGTATCCTAAGTCATTTGCCATATAACTCAAACAATTCAAATTAATATGGTGGTATTAAACTATTTCACATAAATTCAGGTCCATTTATGTATTTTGAAAGCAAATTAGGCAGTTTTATGCATAGCCCTATGAATGACAGTAATACAATTGTAAGGCTTATTCAAGTAATAAGGTTTCATCTACTTATGAATGCTGCCTCAGGGTCATGTGAATGTGCTGCAGAAAGCATTGGAGTCCACAGCCATCCTCAGCCCTCCATAGTATACCACAGAAATGTGCAGATAGCCTCAGATAAGCTCAAAGCCGAATATATTTAGAAAAACAGAAAATGGAGTCATATGCTTTACGGTTTGCACAATTATGAAGTATAATCTGTGCCCATCTAACTTCACCTGGCACACTTTCTCACCTCAACCACTCGACAATTTAATAAAATTTGGTACTCACACACATATGAATATTTCTGCAAACCCCTCCCCCCACCAAAAATAACAATACTGCTGCTCTACTGCATGAAGCATGTATAAAATACATTCAGGTACAATACACCAAAACGTGTACAGCGGCAGTAACAACTGTATGCAATATAAAGAAAAATGGCGATTGCATAGTTATTTTTTTCTACCATATAAAAGAACTCTGAATGTATTCCTCTAAAAAACATGTATTAGACAAACAAATTTTGATTAAACCAAACTTGCCAATAAAAACAGTACCTTCTCTAATGTCCCTACTGGTTAACTGGGTTTGATTAAGGTGATGTCACACCTCAGAGCAAGCGGTTCTAAATCTGCAAACTGCAGCCTTGTTCACGCTTTCTTCATTCTGGGTCTGGCACTTCAAATGATGGCAAGACCTTTGAACGTACAAGGCTGCGCTCCAAGCTGGTGAGACAAGGAGACCCTGATAATGGTTTACCTTCTTAGGAAGTAGTATCTGGATAAGATCTAGGCATGTACAAGAGGAAGTGAGTGGAAAAGGATTGACATCTAGCAAGAGATGGTTGAGCATTTGTCATCCCTGACAGAAATCACTCACTCCAGCCACTAGTACTGCCACAGGTTCAATGTCCTACAGAAGTGTAGGCCCAACCAGCTGGCTGAGTGGGTTGACCAGGTACCAGCAAGAGGGCCAGAGTTTTACAGTGATTATTATTATTATTATTATTTTTTTTTTTTGGGGGGTCATATTAAACATAGGTTTAAAAAACTAAACTATTAGAAGGTTGAATAATTGAAGATATTTTCTAGAAGAATTATGTGTAACTGAAAATATGTATCTATACTATTATAACATAAAAAGAAAGCATAATAATATCTGTATAGAGATACATCTTTATACAAATACATGTAATGTTTATGTGATAATATAATTGTCTGTATAAATACAAATGTTATGTATGTAAGAGTAAAATAATAATCTGCATATATAAAGTACATATATATATATATATATATATATATATATATATATATATATATATGTGTGTGTGTGTGTGTGTATATATATATATATATATATATATATATATATATATATATATATATATATACATATATATATCTCTGTTTGAGTACACTTGTAAAACTACTACATATATATATTTGTACTTCCACATAATTTAATTTAGTATTACATTATCTTAGTTAGTAGTTAAATTACAAGCAGACAGTTTTTGTAAAAGGACTTTTACGTAAGCTAGAAAAATATTTACAATAATTGTAAAAGACAGTCATTTCTTCCACAATATTAACTCTGTTGAGAGGTTTAGAGGTATGTTATATGTGCAGAAATCCTGACAAAGCCAAAAATAATGGGGGATGAAATGCCCAAAAATAGGGACAGATTTTAAATATTGCTGTTGTAAACTTCGAAAATTGCTAGATTCATATGTTTTGCTTGTTTGCACTTAAGGATATGAAGTCTGAAATTCAAATGTCTGTCATTATTCAGTAAATTCATTTTCTGGTGATTTACCAGAACTATGCAAGTTTATGAGGAAGAGAATACAAATATGAGGCAAAAATCTAGACATTCTGCAAAAATCTGGGCCGTTGAGATGTGCAAGATGGCTGAACTGTCAGTCAGGCACCACACCATAATCAGACTGAAGGTAAGGGGAGGGAGGTGGGGTTGTAGTGTCAAGGGAATGACCAGCACATACTTTAGTGAGAAATGACCAGTTGTAGTACTTCTGTATACATTTTAATCATCCCTTTTATATGCTTAGAATTATTAGGTAGAAGACTATCAAAGCACATACTTTTTTTACAGCTAAGGAAATGAAAACTTCCTTGAATTGTTGCATTTTTTGTGTGTGAGCACTTTCTGCATGAACACAATTCATACAATGTTACATGCAAAGCATAATATCTTAAAACACCATTCCAACGAAACTCTAACAATATGTTTAGAACTTGCAGTAAAGGGAAGATTTGCACAGATGAAAATTCAGGTATAAAGACATTTTTGACATTTGCATACCAACTGGGTATGAGCCCATTTTCAGAGGAGGCCCAGGCAGAAAAGCTCCATGGTACACATTAAACAGATTTAAAAAAAATAAACAATGGTTATAAATATTAAGACAATAATAAAGTAGTATAATATGGGAATACAATAAAAGAAAATTAGCAAAATATAAGGCAAGCAATAAAGTTGACCATACATTATATACAAGATATAAGAGAGTTCCTAATATGCAAGTTACATAATGATGTATGAACAATATATAACAGAATAAGTAATAGGTCATAAAAGCCATGCACTCTTTCTGGCAGGAGAACTAAATAGTACATTTCAGTCATAAATTCTGGGATAGATAAAGGGTAGTATAAAAGTATAAAGAAAGGACATTAGAATGTTAAGGAATTAAAGAGAGGGGAGGCTAGAAACTGGGTAAAGCAGGAAGGGAAGTAGGATACATCAGGAGAAAGTATCAAGAGAAAGTCTGTTAATGGTGGGGAAGAAGGGAATAGAAAAGAGTACTAAAATGGCAAGAAGCAGGGGCAGGTCCAGTTATTGGTCAGCCTAGTCCTGAAGGAATAGTAGTGGGGTATAAGTCTGACTGCTTCTGGAATGCTATTCCATGATTTGGCAATACAGTGAGAGTACAGACTAAACCCAGTAGATCTTTGAGGTTTTGTAAATCGATATTAGAGACTTGTGAGAGGAGCGTAGGTCACAAGATGCAATATTGTGTTGAAGTAGTGATAATGTAGCTTGTGAAAATTATGAGTTGCACAGTATTTTGTGAGTTAATGTTAGTGGATTAAAAGTGAGAAGGTGGGGTAGTTCGAAACAATCTAGGGACTTGAGAGCAGAGCAGAGCTATTGTGAGAGCAGTGGGGCTGCCCTGGGGCAAATTTAGCTATTTTATTATAACACCAACTAAGTTTTGCTTTGCGAGAAGAGTGAAGATGGGTTAGAATAGGTGAAGCTTATATAAGGGAGGGTAAGAGGTGGTGGCAAGTGTTACTCTTGTGGAGTTAGAGATGAATTTCTTAGACCTATACATCATGCCTAATGTTTGATTATTTTTTTGTTTGTTTGTTTGTTTGTTTGTTTATTTGTTTTTATGATGTCGCTGATATCTAGGTCAAACTTAAGATTGTTGTTAATAGTTACACCTAACAGTTTTGTGTGTGAAACCACATTGATTGAAGTATTGTTCAGAGAAGTAATAGCAAAGTTAGACGTATCTAGAGAAAATTATTTTGGTAAAAACAGAAGTGCATTTTTTTTTGTTAAGTAGTAAATGGTTGTTGATGAGCCAAGAATCAATGGAATTGAATGCTTCTTGCGTTAAACTCTGTAGATGAAGGAGTGTCCTGGCAGAGCAGATTAATGTAGAATCATCAGCATATTGAATTAGGGTGGCTTGTTTTTTGGCAGTATTAAGATGGGTAATAAACATGTTGAAGAGAAGTGGACCTAGTATTGCTCCTTGGGGTACTCCAATGCTAAAAGGTAAGGAGAGAAGTAAGAGTTCCATTTGACAGATTGACATCTGTTAGAGAGATAGCTAGTGAACCACTTTAAGGATGTTTCGGTTAAGGCCAGAAGATATAGTCGGGATAACAGTGAAGGTAGGAGACAGTATCAAATGCTTTGGATAGATCTAAGAACAGAGAAGAGACAAAGTTTCCTGAGTCATGAGCTTTGTTGACAGTGTCAATAAAGGATAGTAGAGCAGTGATAGTGCTGTGTGCTGGTCTGAATCCATAGTGGGTGGAAGAGAGAATATTATTGTCAAGTAGGTATTGAAGAAGTTGTTTATGAATATATTTTCTAGAATTTTTGTTTGTGGTGAAAGAACAGCAATTGGCCTATAGTTAGAGATTTCTATGGAGGTGCCACCTTTGTGGAGAGGAAGAATGAAGGATTTTTTCCACAGGGAGGGGACATATGACTCCTTGAAGGATCTATTGATTACTGAGACTGAGTAGGCAATTGAGTCAGCAGACATTTTTAGAAATTCGTTAGGAAGATTGTCTGAAGAGGGGGAACATGGCTTGAGCTTGCACAGGAGGGATTTGATGAAGGAAGTAGGAACTGGTTGCAGGGAAAATGTGCAGTGACAGGTAATAGGAGGCTGAGGGAGGGTAGAGGGAGATGGATGGAATTTGTTAGTGATGGAAGCTATGCTATAAATGAAGTAAGAGTTAAATTGAGTTGCTATGTCAGGGGAGGTACTATCACAGGAGGATTGGTGGGGGGGGGGAGACTGACATCCTGGGTTTTGGATTTTTTTGATAGTGTGCCAGAAGGTTTTTGGACTGGATTTGTACTGATTTTGTGACTTTGCATAGAATTATTTTTTTGTCTAAATGAACCTGTTACATTACAAGGTTACACGGTGCTTTGAAATGCAATAAATTATTGTGAGTCTTATGTTTTAGGTAAGTTGTCCAAGCCTTGTCTCTTTTGCATGAGTGATATGGTATTAACAGAAAGCCAAGGAGTATAGCTGGTTTTGACTCTTCCTTCTGGTGTGAGCTAAGCTGTCTAAAGTGTTAAGGAATTTAAAATTAAATTGTTCAACAGCATCATCTAATGATAAATATTTAAGGAAAGACCAATTGATGGAGTTTAGTAAATTTGTAAAGGCCTACTGGTCAAAGTTGGATAGGTTTCTTACTGTCTTGTAGGTGTGTTGTCTACATGAATATGAAATAAGACTAGATGTACAGATTAGTGGTGATCACTAATAGAGGCTAGAAGTGTTTTTGATTGAGAGAAATTGTTAGGATGGGAGACCAAAATCCAATCAATTATTGAACCATTTTGGTTTGTGGAAATGGTAAATGTTGAGTGAGTAATTAGCTGAGAAAATCCAAATAGGTTTATGCTATCTGTGGGAAATTGCAAGTTAAGTTTCTGCCAGTCAGTGTTGACATCACTAAATATTACTATTTCCAGAGAGATATTTTTTGATACACAAGATAGGATACCTTCCATAGTTGATATGTTATCGTCAGGAGGTATGTATAAAGCTATAATGTAGACACTTTTATTATTTTTAATTTAAGGCAGGTGATCAATAGTCTGGCTTTTTCAGAGGAGGGTATGGATTGGTTGGGAGGGGTTAAGGAAATAGAAGCAGGAGCAGGATATATTACTGCAACACCATCTCATTTTGTTTTAAGTCTGTCAGCTCTGAACATATTAAAGCCTACAGGAAGTACTTTGGTATCCTTTATGTGTGGTTTAAGCCAGGTTTCAGTGATTACTAATATGGCAGGAGATTGTGCAGTCATCCAAGCATGCAACTCAGAAATTTTGTTGCACATGCTATGTGTATTTACTGAGATAAAGTTAAGCATATTTTGTGTACCTGGAATATGGGTTGGAAATGTGGATTGTGAGATGGTGGGAACAGGGTTAGGGTGGATGTCACCACAGAGCAGGAGGAATTTCAAGACTGTGTAGTAAAGACAGGATTTCATTTTTGTTAAATTGTCAGTAAGTGTAATGTTAAACAGGTATAGCTGTGTCTGAAACAGTTTGGGTTTAAACATTATATTGTCTGTGTAAAAGAGATGAGCAATGATGGGTAGGGAGTAGTGATTTGTGTTATTGGTGTAAGAGGTAGTGTCTGTAGGAGAGCTTAGAATAGGTTGGATAGGGACCAGATATGCTGATAGTGAAGAGAGGGAGAAGAGCATTAGTGATAGGAGAGTGAGGGGAATCATTTTAGATTAGGGATTATTAGACAAACTACTTAAGTTGATAATTTCAGGAGAGTAATAAAGTTTGTAGAAATGAAGGAAGGGGAGTAGCATGCAGATAGGGTCCTAGTGTGATATTAATAAAAATATGCTGAGAGATGGAGTGTATGGTTGAGGAGGGTGGAGCTAACACAGGAAGGGGATGATCGGAGTGGAGCTGGCAGAGGATTGGTGTGGTGTTGGTAGGTTTAAATGTAGAGGTAGTGGGGGTGGGAGGGATTATGTGGCAGGGTAGGAGAGTGAAATGAGCCTGGAAGGTGAACAATGTGGGATGACACCCCAGAGATCAAGAACCAGCAGGTAAGTGCTCAGAAAAAAAACTATTAGTGAGGCTGCAACAAATCTATTTAAGATGCTGGTTATAGGGTCAGTTATGTATTGGGTGAACAACAGTAAGGTATATAAGGGTGCATTTGCAGTTTATAAAGTAAATCAGTTTAAGGGTGTTTGGTACTCCTCCTTAACTAAGCACAGAGGAATCAGAAACTGCTCAAGTAGAAACTGCTGCAAGTACTATTCATAATTAAAATAAGCTGGGAGGGGGATATGGGGTGTGCACACTACATAGACTGGAAGTGTAACAAACACATTTTATTAAACACAACTATTCAAACCAAACAACACTGCATATTAAAAAGCCGATTAAAGGGAAAAAAACATTTATACAGAACTTCTTATTTATAAAGCATTTTGGCAAGTTTGCAGAGCTTGCAGGTGAATTTTGTTGTTTGAGTCCCAAGTGTTTAAAATCATCTGGGGGGCGCCTTGTAGTTTAGAGATGGGGGTAGCAGAACTAAAGGAGAAAAAGAAACAGGAAGAAGCAGGTTAGAAGAAGAGGGTTAGATAACTATCATACTGAGTTACATTAAGCACAACAGTTTATTTTAGTAGGCCTAAAAGTAGAGTTTGAGAGACTTAAAGTAGATACAGGGAAAAGGAACAACAGTCTACAGATTATGAGTTACAGCTACAACATTATGCATATTATAGTATTCCTGCAGTAAAAGCCTTCAATTGACATCCTGTAGCATTAAATCATTTCAAATAGCTAACGTATAGTTCATATTGGGGGTGACCAGAGTTTACAGAGACCAGATTGAAAGTGAAAATGGAAATATCTAAACAAATGCATAGTAAGCCAGTACAGGCAGTAAATGAAGTGTCTTGTATATTAGTACCAGTAATATCAGCACTCCATCCATCCACAGACCCTTTTTCCCATTTTTTGCACATGTAATTGGGGTGTCACTTCACCAGTGACAATCATCTAGGGCCAAGGTTTATACCATCAGATGGCTAAACCTGCTATGGAAGTTCTTCCACACCACACACTCATGCGTACATTCACACCTATGACAAATTTAGAATGTCCAATCAGCCTCCTGAATGTCTTACGAATGCGGGAGGAAACTGGAGCAATCAGGAAACCCACGTTAACACAGGAAGGACAAGCAGAGTCTGCACAGCACAGCTGACAGCACCAGAGCCAAGCAGCGAACCAGGGAACCTCTTGCTGTAAGGTGGCAATGCTATCAGCTGTGCTAATATTAAGGAATAAAATGGTGAAATACAGGTGAAAACCAATTGTCGTATGTATTTTCTTTATTGTCAGTGAGGAAATTGCATATAACAGGCATCAGAAGGAAAGGAGAACAGCTGGGCTGGATGAAGAAGCTGGTAAGCACTAATAAAACAATGAATAGTATTGTGACTTTAACTGATTTCATTAATACTGTATACATACATATATATATATATATATATATATATATATATATATATATATATATATATATATATATATATATATATATAAGTATAAATGAGTGCCGGTGAAATGAAGTGTCAGTGAAATGAAGTTTCAGTGAATTGGGCCTGCTGAGTTGAGTGTCAGTGAAATGAACTGTTGACGAAATGAAGGTGATCCATATATATATATATATATATATATATATATATATATATATATATATATATTCACTATACAATCTCAAAATACTGAAATGCCGAATTTCAATATTTCGAGACTGAATAGTCGAACACCCACATACCCGAACATGCAAAACCGCAAATAGTTTAGCACAATCGAGACCATACACAGACACACACACACACACACACACACACACACACACACACACACTTACTTAACTACACTAAAACAAACAAAACAACACACAAAAACACAACATAACACACACACACACACACACACACACACACCTACCCTACCTATACGCAGGGGGGCAAGCACCCCTTCACCCCTCACACTCCCTACTTATATATACTAACTCCGAAGTCATAGTAAACACACAAACACACAAAAAACACCACTACACACACTCACGCACACTACCATCCCTAGCCAATACCCTTACACAAAGACCATTTACCTAAAATCCCAGATAAATCCTCAAACCGCACTGCACATCACGAACGCGACACCAAGATAGCAGATTCAGCATTTCCATAGTCGACATACTTCAGTTTCGTGTAACTGCACTTTTGTGTATTCAGTCTCAACGTACTGAAATTCTGCATTTCAGTACATCGAGATGCTCTAGTGTTTATATATATATATATATATATATATATATATATATATATATATATATATATAAATGAAATAATTTATATAGGATGGTAACTGTAGCACTGCGGTGTATTTCGTATATTACTGCAAACAAATGTAAAAGAGATATCAGTATATAACTGCAGTATTCTGTCTTTAACTGATTTTATAAGATATAAGTATTTATAAAGGGTTTCAGTACAATATTGTAAACAAATGCATACCAGGCACAAATATGATCATTGCATTTGTGTAGTACACTGCAACATGTAAACCTCACCAAAACCTGATAGCAATACACTCTCTTCCCAATTACTTCCTTATAATTTCATCCAAAGTATGTATAAGCACTTCTCATACCGGTCTTCCAGCATATGCATAAGCACTTCCCATATCAGTGGTCCCATGTATGCATAAAGACTTGACATACTTACTGTTTTACTTCATTAAAGATTTATAAAAATAAAAATGTTTTAAAGCAAGACACTGAATGCTGTACAACACGAAGCAGGAATATATTGCATACATTTTCTTATTTCTTTCCCTTCCCTTTTTTGAATGCTTTTCTTATATTAATTATGTATTCCTTCCTATGTTTTATTTTCTTCCTCTCCCATTTATGTTCATGTATTTACAGATCCAAATTTCTCAGGAGCAGACTAACACATACAACCCAGATTGGGTAGTGTTCACTCTCTGCCCATCCAGAGATGTCCTCACAAGGTCATGATGGTGACACCAGTCCTGCAGGCACTCCAGCTCATGGTATCCTGGTAAGCCTCACTGAACAGGTGTCTTTCGGATTTGGTTGAGGACATGCTGGACCAGATCATGGACAGATGGATTCAGCCAGTCAAGGCCTCCCTTCAATGTGTTCAAAACACACTGCCCCACTTGATGCTGACTACAGCACCACTACAGGCCCCACTCCCTAAAAAATGGGGTCCCCCACAGTACCACTGTCTGGCAGTGGAAATATTTCAGGTTCTGTGGACTATGGACTCCTGCTGGTACCACTCCTCATCACCACGTCTTCCCTTATCCTTTCTCTTACACCCTCTTACCTATTTCCCACCTACACTACCCTCTTACATAAAAAATGAGAAAAAATTGATGGGGGTAATCCCCCTGCCAAAAGCATAGTGCCCCTCCTCTCCCACCACATCCAGAACAACCCAGTTGAAGTATACCTGTTCTTAGGTTCATAGGTTCATAGGTGTTTACTAGGCTAATTACTACAAGGCCTTTATAAGCCTAGCCATGCATCCCAAATCTCTGATGAGTTCTGATACCCTTGATAAGTGTAAGCATGGGCCTGGGAGATGAACCATTTACAGGTTACCTATTTGCATCAGAGACATTGGTGCCAAACCAGGGATGAATTTCCTGTTTTCCATCCAATTGTCCAAACTGCACTTGAATTGGATTAGGGACAAACTCTGCTTCAAATGGATGTTTTGTCTCCATTTTTTTAGTCTTTCTTATCTGCCTCCTTTCTGTCCTTTAAAGTAATCATCAGGGTGTCCACATAAGGATAGCCCTATGTAAAACAATTTAAACTCTTTTATTTTTTTTTAAATATTAGTCATAAAAGCAGTGCAGTTCATCACTTGCCTTAGGCCTTTTAAGCATGACTGAGCAAAAATGCTTCTGTTTGCAGTATCTGAATACATACAAAATAAGACTAAACCTGCGGCTTTCATGTAGTACTCCATATGTACTTAATGCTTAACTTTAGTTGCTTTGCACTTTTGCTATAAGTAGGCATGTTTTAAAAATACCATATACACTGTTAGATACCAGTAAGGTAATGTGTAAAAGTAATTTTCTGCCTCCATTTTAACATAAGGGAATTCAACATTTTGCACTATGGTATAATTTGCACTAGAGAAAGAGTTTAATGAAGTTGTTAACAATTAATTTAATTTAACCAAAGAAGAGTGGAACATGCTTAAGTTATTAAGTAGTAAGCAGGATATTATTTTTAAACCTGCCGACAAAGGCAACAAGTTGGTTGTTATGAATATGGATCTGTATATTAATATGTGCAATAAACATCTGAATGATAGGAATACATATGAGAGAGTTGAAATGGCGATGTATACTGAAGCAATGGAAAAATATGTGGACCTTATAGAAAAGGGTGGGAGACTAGGTTATTTTTCTAGTAAAGATGTTAAAAATAAATTTGGGGTGTCAGGATGTAAAATGGCCCATTTTTACTGTCTCCCTAAGATCCACAAATCATTAATTAATCCACCTGGGTACCCCATTGTGTCTGGGATGGACTATTATTTTAGACAAAATAGGCCATTTTTTGCATTTTTTCCTATTACCGAAAGTGCAGTTGTTGTCTGCTTATATACAGGACGTATTTGATTTTTTTAATAAAATTCAAACAGTACAATGGGATCAAGGCATGTACTGAATTACAGTAGATGTCACAAGCCTTTATACTGGTCATGAATTAGTCATGAATTTGGCTTGGAAGTGGTCAAATTCTTCCTAGGAAAAAGTCCAACTGCTGAATTTGTTTTGGAATTATTGGACTTCTGTTTAAAAAAATAACTATTTTGTTTTTGGGGAAGAATTATTTAGACAAAAGAAAGGTACAGCAATGGGGTCATCTTTTGCCCTCTCTTATGCCAACCTTAGTATGGGCTTGTTTGAGAATGAGCATGTGTATAAAATGTTTTCATAAATATGTCATTTCCTATTATAGATTTATAGATGACTTGATTTTCTTGTGTAAAGGGGGTGAAGATGAAATACAAGAATTTATTAGAATGTTAGGTAACAACAGATCTGGATTATCATTTGATGTTTTGAAGGTGGGTAAAATTGTCCCTTTTTTGGATGTAGTTTTAGATGGTAGTAACAATATAAAAGTTTGCACTAAAGTACATAGAAAATTTGAAAATGGAACACAATTTGTGAGAGCTGAAAGCTGTCACTCTCCTCATACTATTAGTTCCATTCCTTTTGGAGAATTTGTTTGTATATACAGATTATGAAATAATGAAGATGATTATATAAGGGAAATGAAGAACACTATTTATATGTTTGAAAGTTGGAAAAAATCTTAAAGGAATATATTTATGATACTGGGGCAAACAGTCAGGAGGAAATTTATGTTTAAAAAAAGTGTGTGAACAAAGAAATGATATGTATTTCACTACAACATATAGTAGTTTTAGTACCATACTTAAAAAAGTTCTGGTTGGTTACTGGACATATACTGAGAATTTGAGTGACATGTTTGTGCAAAAATTGGGGTTCCCTGTGATGTCATATAGAGGAGGGAGAAATTTAAAAGATTTTCTGGTGAAGTCAAAAATAATATTTCCAGTGCAGAGTATACAGAGAAGTTTAAAAAGTTTAGGTACAAGTGCCTATGGTAAATGCAAAGCATGCAGTTTTATTCTTCAAAGTTTAAGACATATTAACAGGCATATTTTTGAAGTGAAGGATAGTTTTTGCTGTTGTTCTGAGGGCATTGTTTATGCCCTCAGTTGTCCATGTAAAAAAATACTAAAAGATCATTCAAGATTAGATTGTTAGAACATATCAGGGATGTAGCTAAAAACAAGAAAGAAAGTGCTATAGAGCACCATTTCAATGTGAAACATGCAGGTAACAGCGATGGCCTTAAAGGTACTGTTTTACAACAAATTAAAATATATAATGATGAAATTGGTTTTAAAAACAAGTTATTAACAAAGAATGAATTTGTATTTTAAAATTTGATAGTATGTTACCCAAAGGGTTGGATAACGAAGTCAATTGGAGATGTTTTATTTAACTTTATGAATGAATTGAATTGTGATGTAATTCATAGGTTCATAGATCATAGGTTCATATGAATTGAATTGTGATGTAATTAGATAAATTGTTTAATTATTTGACTGATGTATGTATTTAGGCAGGTTGTGATTTGAAAATGTTATACTCCTTGAAGGCTTGCAAGAGCCGAGATGTCAGAGCATTTTATTAAAGAAACTTGTACTGTTGGCAAACTAGCTGGTGGTTTTATTCATGTTTTAGATTTCTCATTGTATGGTGCTGCTATGTTTTAAAAATACCTTCACTTTCCATATTCAGTGCAAATAACCTGCACATAGATTATTTGCACATATGTGCGGTAGTGTTGTTCGCTGGTAACCACTACATAGCTAACGACCCAGAATATGAATACCATCCAAAATTTTAAACATAGTTATGAAGCAATCATACTTCATTAGTTGTTATGTTGATCTTCTTGACAGAATTAAAAGAGGTTCAGGTTGAAACAATCTGACATTTTGTTGGCAATAGATGTAAAACCATTATATACCTTTATACCTCTTAATGTTGATGTAGAATGTCCAATGGTGGCAATGGGAGAAATGTACAGTGTCATAGATTGTACTGACTGGGTTTTATCAAAGTTTGTTTTATTTAAAGAACAGTATTAGCAACAGAAGAGGGGAGTGATCATGTATGGTACTCTGTAACAAAATTCTGTGGGGGTGCTAATGTGTTTTGGGGACGTGAAGTGTTTACACAAGTCAAAGATACTATGAACACTTCTCAATGCTCTCATTATTCTTTCTATTGTCACTTTATAAATGACATGCTTTTGACATGGACAGATAATAAGTGCAATTTAAAAGAATTTGAACAGATTATAAACAACATCATCACTTTTCTGGAATTTAGCTGTATCAGCTGTGTCCACATTATTTCTTATCTGGATATTATATTAATTAAAGCTGAGAATAATTCTGGGTTAACTACCATGGTGAGGTGCATAAATTCCATCAGTAATCCATTATTACATCATGGAAGTATGCCCTTTTTTTATCTACAAAGGAACATCGGCACGGGGCAGTGTATGTGGTTTGATAGTCTCACATCAATGGACAACGAAAAAGTTGATTGTTAGAAATATATAAAAGATTCAGATATAGAGGTTTGCATGGTAAAAATCACTATTGAATATTCTGAGTGTGTATCTAATTTGAGGGAAGTAGTAGTCAGAGGCCAGAAAACATTTGGAAAACCACCTTGGCATTGACGTATTACTTTGATACTGATATTATTCTAGGCATCGTTTTCTGTAACTGGAGACTTATAGCAACTATCCAGAATGCTTTAAGGTATGCAGGAAATCAACTCTATTTTATTAACAGAATGCTAATTTTAAAATATTTTTTCAGCAAAGAAAAAAACTGTTGCCAACACAGATTCTAAACAAGGCACATTTATGTATTTTATGCAATATTTGCAAATCTGTATGCAATAAAGCCAGTTGTGTTACTACTAACAAAATGTGTAAGTCTCTAGGAAAATTTGTTTGTAGTTCAGAGTATGCATTGCATGTTACCATGTGCAACACTTGTGAATCATTTTATGCAGGCAAGACTTCCAAACTAATGAAAAATAATTTATAAACACTTATGTACAAAAAATAATTACATAAGAATGGAATTAATAATACTCTTAATAGATGTACAGTATAATATGTTATACACAAGAAGTTTGCAATGTATGCATTAGATTTTGTTCCAGTTGATTTAAGGGGTGGTGATGCAGATGGTGAGCTTGAAAATTTGGAATTCAAGTGGCACTTATATCTAGATGCTTGTATCCCACCAGCTTTAAATGGTAACTCTAATATTAATAATTTAAAAAAAGACATTTAAAGTTGAAATACTAATGTTCGGTTTGTGTAATTCAAGTATTTGAGAATGTATTTTTTATTTTGCATATGCATATTTTTACATTTAAGTTGTGCTTATCATTATACATTAATTATGGTGCTTCTCTGCATTTTATTTACTGATTGGTTGTCCCATTTCTTCTCTAAAAATTATGCTATCAGTAATATTTAATAAATCTGATAATGTCTCCTGAGCATGTGTAAAAGAGATGAAAGCACTTACGCTGTATTGAATAAATGTGATTGCAAATTCACTAGCAACAGGTCAAATTTGTCAGTCTTTTCTGAATGTGGGTATTTATTTTAAAATATTACATTTGCTTTTTCTGTTATGATAAAATGCAAAAAAAATGTTTCAGTGCCACTTCAATAATTATACTTCCCTAATCATTGTATATTAATATCTTGTGTTGAAATCAATGGTATTTTAAGTGTCTAATGCTCAAAAAGGTTCAACAGATAATGTTATATTGCTTATAATGTTTGTCTTGTCTCAGGTATCTCTGCATAATGTTTATTACAGGAAACAGAGTTATGCTGCTAACGGTGTGTGTCCAGTCTTTTTTTTTTATTCAACATTACAAATTGTAATGTCAGATGCTGATTTCTGCAACCATTTTAAAATGTTCTAACTTTTTTCTCCATCCTAATAAAATGTACTGTGATGATTTGAGGTATTGCCAGCTATGCCATGAGAAGAAGGGCAGTGGATATATTACATATGTCCAGTGCTTGAAACCCTGGAGTTTATTGTAAATAGATATTTAGTATTTTCATGTTCTTTTATTATTTATTATTAAATATAGGTTCATAGATTAGGCTAACTGCCCTCATGGGCCATTTTAAGCCTAGCCACTCACCCCATGTGAGAATCAAACACTGCACCTTGTGTTTCTAAGGTAAGCACCTTAACCATTATGCCAACCTCCCACCCTCCCATTAAATATATTTAAACTTTCATTGCGGCTGGTCCTTTGGAGATTATTTTAGACTTTGAGAGGACATATATCTATTTGGTGACACTGTGGCCACTCCTGAAAGCCTTACTACATTGGCCAAACACTATTTATTTGTATTAATATTGATTTCACTCAGTATAATTGAGTACCCTTGTAAGAGCCTTAAAGTAGCTGGCTTTGGGGGGTCTGGTGGCAGTGTAACTACCTTATAGTCTGGGCAGAAGGGGGCATAGCTAGTAAATCTGTGGCAGTCTTTTCCAGGTGTGTGTGTGTGTGTGTGTGTGTGTGTGTGTGTGTGTGTGTGTGTGTGTGTGTGTGTGAAATCAAATCTCAGAGTGTGTGTGTGTCACCTACTTGGAGCAGGGACATGAAGCACTGGCCCCACAGAGAGGGTGATGAAGGACATGGCTTGGACACTCAGTTGAAGACTCAACCCTACACCTGCACCAGTGGAGAGTCTTATTGGGGATCTGGAGAGAGAGAGAGAGAGAGAGAGAGCTGACCCAACACTCAGACTGAGTGTGTTCCCTGTTTGCTCTTAAGGGAAATTATGTTTGATGCAGAGAGCTGCATCTGGAAATACTGGGTGTATCCATTTTTGTTCCAAGCGAACGTCCCTCTCCAGTGCCAGTGGTGAGATTCAGGCTCCTTGATTACTGGCCCATAGTGGGGACATCACATATTGGTGAGCAGTGGTGTGGATATTAATTGAACTTCTGTAGCCTATAGGCAGTTGTCACTAAAGGTGTGGGTGTGGCCTATTAGCAGCCACAAGGTAAACATCCAGACTTGCATTTCACAACAATTTTAGAGTGGAGACATCATACATAAAACAAAATATAACAGTCGCACCTGGAAAATTATGCATCTCTATCCCTTCTGCATGAGTAGTTGTTATAGAGAGCATTGCTGAATTAACTGCCTTTTGCACAAAAAGAATATCAGAGAAGAGCACTGCATTATTTATTTATTGACCGGGAAAGTCCACTGGGTCAGAGACCCATTTTCAGTGGAGGCCCAAAGAGAAAAGCTCCAAATACGGTAACAACATTTTTATATAACAGCATCTTTAAATAGTACAAAAGATGGTAATTACAGCATTAAAGTAGTGATTCAAAAGTATTCATATCCAATGCGCTTGCCCTTAAGTCATTCAGTTAGAAGGTTTCATAAGTAAAAACATTTTATAAGCTATTTATACAGTTTAAATGACTAGAAGAAGAGAAACTTTTGAGATATAGCAAAGTTAGAGATAGTTAACTGATGTAAGGAAGTTTTAAAGGACTTGTGAGAAGTTAGTAAAGAAAATAACTTGTTTATGGTGGCTTAGGCATGTGATCACAGGAACAGATATGATTTTTGTTGCAGTGGTACTTTAATGCAGATGTTTTTTTAAAGTCTAGTTGAGTAATAGAGGGAGGCAAAGCATTCCATAGTCTGGCAACAGTATAGGAATAAAGACTTTGTCCAGCTCATTTGTTGGATTTTGATATGCTTAGGAGCTGTTTGTTAGAAGATCTAAGATTCCGGGTCATGGTGTATGTTTGTAGCATAGTCTGATGTGAAGGGCGGTAATCTGGGTTATATAGCAATTTCTAGGTGAGAGTAAGTTGAGTATAAATTAGGTAATGGGGGTATTCAAACCAATTTAAAATTTTAATGGTTAGGCCGTGATGTGTGCAAGTTGGCATATTAGAGGCAAACTTTGCTATTTTGTAGTAGTATGATTATAATTTCTTTATGAGAGATTTGTGTAGGTTAGTGAAAATGGGGCTACCATAGAGGAGGAAAGGGAGGAGTAGACTGTTAGCCAATTTTAACTTGGTGGGCATATCCAAATAAAGTTTATGCCTATAGAGCTTACCTAGCTTAAAATGGGTCTTTTTAATTGTGCTGTGAATATAATTCTCAAAGGAGAGTTTGTCATCAATTGTAATGCCTAGTAATTTTGATGTTTTCACTGGTTCAGTTTCAGTATTGTCTCTGCCTTGTAGTTTTTAATTTAGAGCTAGATTACATTCAGTATGCATCTCCATTTTTTATACATTCTGTGGTAAATATCAAGTAGTGCATTCTGCAAAAATTTTAAAATGCTGCATCTTTTTATGGATTCTTGAAGTTTATCAGAGCTAGACAGCTTCACTTTTTTAGGTTATTATGTAGACTGCTTCTGTTGTTTCTGTACTTGATAAACATTATTACACATTGTAATAGATGTACCATTTTGATTTCTAATTATTTACTTCTGTTCCTACAATAAATAAATAAAAGATCAGTGGTATTGAGCACAGTGCCACCTGCACAGGCTAACAATATTAAGGAGAATGAGTAGCTAAAGCCAATAGAATATACTGGTAACATCTGTTTAGCAGCTGGCGATATCTTACAGTGTTACACTTTAGTTTATGCTCCAGCTTTATGAGACAATAACACAGCAGTAATGCCTGTTCCAGCTATTTAATTAGTCTGCCATGGGGAAAAAAAGGAAATTCATATACATGCAACAGATGGTCCCTAAATTGTGAAGAAGTCCATTGATGAGGGACAGTATATGTAAATCGTACTGCTTGCATAGCAGCAATGCTGGGTGTCACTAGCTTCTGTTCTGGCTGTTGTGTAAAGCATAGTGCTACTTTTACAGCCATGTGCTTCTGGCTCTGTTTATACTAATTTTCAATGTGTCGACAAGGGGTGCACATGAAATGCACAATCTGAAAGCAGCATAATAGGAAGCATTTCTTGTATGCTTTTGATAGTGATTATAGTTAGCCTGTTATGACCAGTGCTTAATGCAAATTATACAGAACTACATTGAATAACAATCATGTACAGAATGAATTGCTGGACACTTGTTTTCTTTTTGTTTTTTTTTTATTAATTTATTTATTTATTGATTTTTATTTATTTGCAAATTACACTAAAGGACTTACTCACTCACTCTCTGTTATGATTTCTGATGGAGAGCACAATCAGTAAGTTATGTATGCACACACCTGGCCTTATCCTGCTTAGTTTTTCTACTGTTTTGTATAGAGTGTAGCATGAAAAAAGGAAATAAAGAAAACAAAATTACTCAGAGGAAATATTGGTATGTTCCACATATATTGCACAATAGGTGTGCCATATGCAGTGTTTGCTGTGAGCAGATCAGGATGTAGGCAGGGAATAGCTACACTACATGTTCATATTACTACTGCTAAACAGTCGCCAGGCATTTTCAGACAATGAACCCAACTGGCTACTTGTACACATTTCCCTGGATGGTCATATACGCATACAATTAGTAATAAACTATAGTCCGCCACCATCATCTATTTCAATTATAGATGTTGTATTAAACAGGGTTTAAGACATTACAAGGCATCACAAATTCATTATAATGGGTGATCTAAATTTGGACTGTGAACACCCAATCAGTTACTATGCTTCAAATAACACAGATAATCTCAGATGGCACCAGACCAAGCCCTAACGCTAAAAAAAGTATGTTTACTTGATATGGTTATAACTGATATGAGATAAACTGGAACAAATGTAGATAGTCTCAAAATGCCTAAATGACCACTGCCCCATACTCTCTATCTGTTTGTTTAAAGGTCATAAACCTAACCCCACTATTTTGACAACCAAATTAATCCATAATTCCCCTGTGGATTCTATTTCTCTGTGGAACTATAACAATTGAGCTTGACTTCCCATCAGTACAGAGACACAATAATAGCCCTCTCCACTTTCTTTAACCGTCTCTCTCTCTCCAGTTCAGGATAAACTCTTCCATATGAGAAGAACAAGATTTCAAGGCAGAAATTGCCTTTGGTTTAACCCTGATTTCAAACAACTAATAAAAACATTGATGAAGCCTTGACAGAGAGGAAAAAAGAGCTATCCTGTATACACACATTCAACATGCACCAACATTAAAAAAGAAACTAGGCTAAAAGCTAATGGTCCAAAAACTAAATATGCTCAACAAATATAAACCAATCATTTTAAAAACCTAAACAATTTAGGAAGCCAATAAAACAACTAAAACCAGTTCTACACTTTGCAATCCAAAATTCAAAACTAGCTAGCCATACCCTAAATCTTGGGCACACGTTTTCAACATGTGATTTCTAATGAAAATCCCTCCTTAGAGCTTTAAACATTCCATAGTTATTCCCCTGGCTAAAGGTCCTTCCCTAGTCTCTGAAAATGACTTTTCCCCTATTTCCAATCACCGTTTGGTTGTTAAATTCTTGTAAAATATGATTATGATCAAGCTCTTGAGTACCTACTAAATATAGGATCCTATTAGATAGGCAGCATTTTTTCTCGCATATGTTTAATACTCAAACAGGTATATATTTATCAACAAAGAACATCTTTCCCAACACTGACTAAGGTAAAGTTACAGGAGCCATCTTTTTAGATCTTAAAAGGGCTTACAGAACTGTTGACCATGTTGTATGTCTGCAGAAACTCTCAGACACAGATTTCTTCATGGATGTGGTACATGGGTTTGTGAACTATCTTGAAAACAAAACTTTAAGTGACTGGATCTTACAATGCCACTCAAACTGGAAGTATAACTTGAGGGTTCCCAAAAGTTCAATCAATCATTTTCAGTGTATATTAATAATCTCCCCTGGGACCTGCCTCAGACTGACCATATAATGTATGGGGATGGCACTGTACTGACCAAGCCCAACAAAAGGTCACCCATTCTGACCAGTGAACTTCAGAAGGATATTGAAACTATCCAGAACTGGCTTATCCAGTTAACAAAGAATTAATAATTAATTAATTAATTAATTAATTAATTAATTAAATAGAGAAAACTAACACTGACAGTACAGTTTCAGGTGTGACGAGTCTCATGTGGAGTATTAGTTGTGATCATGTTGTTTTCAGGGAAGTAGCAGGGGATGCAAATCTTCTGTGGGGTCACTATGCATTCTAATCAGTGCAGTAAGCCACACCTTGTGTGATGTTAAGGTGCCAGTAGGGACTGCTAGGTATGCAAACATCAAGCTCCAGCCAAAAAAAAAACTCTTCCTGTGTCTCAGACCAGTACTTATTACTATACAATAGTGTAATGTTCTTTTTTTTTATTCAGAAGTAAAATCTCAAATGTTGGTTTCAGCAGTCATTTTAGAATGATGCATTTTCTTTTCCCATTATAATAATATGAAATGGAAAATCTCACAACTCCAGTCAGAAAAGTGCTATTATGTCAAATGCCGGAATCATTTTAAAATGATGGAACACTTTGTTATCAATATAAATTGTAAATTACAGTTATATGTAGACAACTACATCTTTCAACATTGGGTGACTGCGTTATCAGCAGGGACTTGGGAACTTGGGGAGAATACATGATCTCTCAAGAAGCTATGGTAATTGTAAACATTTTTTGAAAGAGGCACATTCACACCATAAATCTAGATCAAAGTTTATTATGAAACAAATAGTTGCTGAGATGTGAACAGAAGGTAACCCTTGATCTTTGTGAAACATAACTTGTAATGACAGGGTAATCCTTGGCTGAAAGAGTATACTGTAGTGCAGATAGTTAGTGTAAAACATTTTATTACTCAACATGCTCTTTGCTTGTGGCAAAGTAGGTCAGACCTCAGTGCTGGAATACATGACCTAGTAACGTACAATAAAGTATCTTAAAGATGAGTAGAAAACCAGAAGAAAGTGGTATGATCTTGCAGGAGAATTTTATTTAGATGATGCAGGGAATATGTTAAATATTAAAGTTAAATAAGCATCATTGGAAAGAAGAGGAAGATTGAGATGGAAAGTTCAGCATGGGTTATCATAAACTCCACCAGAAAAACAAACTGAGAACCACAAAACAATAACGAACCACTTCCAAAACAGAGAATTGTTTAATGGTTAAGCTTTCATTCATAAGAACTTCATCAGAACCATGTTAAAATTAAAATAAAAACACACCCATTTATACCCCTTGTGTTAAAATCACCCAGGTTTAAATGATTTTTGTTCCATCAGTTCTCTTTTGAAATTGAAGTATTATGGCATGTAACAGGTTAATGTATAAAGTTGTTTCATTTAAATGCATTGGTGAAATTGTAACATGTTTTTAACACAAGGGCTATAAATGGGTGTGTTTTATTTTAATTTTAACATGGTTCTGATGAAGTTCTTATGAATTTAAGTGCTTCCCCATTAAAAAATTCACTGTTTTGGAAGTGGTCCATTGTTTTTTTGTGGTTTTCAGCGTGGGATATGTTTTGGAGACTAACACAAGGTAGGATACCAGTGAAAGTCAGAGAAAACTATGATGATGTTTATGGTTTGGAAGTGTGAATAACCCAGTTAATGCCACTGAATATGCAGAAACCACACATACGCTAGCATGTAAAGAGCTCCATAGATGCTGCTGTACCCCATAAGGAACAAGTGCAGGGCAAACCTCAGAAAAAACCCATATGGTGGAATCATAATATCAACAAGCTTTACAATAAAAGGAAGAGAATATTGACCAAAAGTAAGAAGAGGAATTCCCAGAATGCCAGAACCATTGTCACCGAAATAAACAACAACTAAGAAGTTAATAAAGTCCACCAAAGCCAAGTTTGAGGCTAAAATAGCTACTCATGCCAGGGACAAGCACAAGGTCCTTTTTAGTTATGCTCATAATCTCAAAAGTACAACACAACAATGCACTGACTTGAGTGTGAACAATGTTACCTACACTGAGGTTGAAGATACATAGCTCTAACTTTACCCTTGTCTTCCCTCCATCTTCCCCTCAAGAAATACCTGAAACTGGTTTGCCTCCAACTATCATACAAGACCAAGTCCTAAAAGTGCTATGAAAAAAATGAAAAATACAGAGCAGGAATGAGGTTTAAGAGGCAGGATTTGAATAAGCCATATAATGCTTAGCTGACAATGACTGGATAGATTATAAGTGACGTATAGTGTTTGCAACTACAGTTGTTTCAGTGCTGTCTGTGATGTATACTGTTTGCAACAAAAACTGTGTCATGTTGCTTATTTTTCATTTATATAAATGTAAGATTGCCCATGTCATATGTGAAAATTTAATAAAGATGTTTGTTAGCAAAAAAAAAAACTAATGACAAAAAAAAAATAGATATACTGCATTGATTGTTCCTGACAATATCCCTGTATGTACCATAATAGCATGAAGCATGATTTAACCATCCCCACCCCCTCCAACAACACTGTTCAACCTCAGCCTTTATACAGGTTTTGTACCAATTGAATGGAGAACAGCTACATAAGGGAGGATCTTCCACAGACTGAGGCAGTTACATAAGTCTGACCAGCCTCATATTCAAAGCCATGGAAAGTGAATTAATCAATAATGACATATGGAACCTCCAAACACTGGATGCATTTCAATTTGGATTCATCGACAGCAAGACATACAAAATCAAAGTGGTGGACTTTTTGAAATGGTTGCCAAAGCAATGGATGAAGGTAAAGCTTTTGACAAAATCCCCTATTCAGGCATAGTAGAAAAGCTAAATAAACTGAAAATAAAACCACATGTTACCCAATGGATTGCTAAATGACTCACAGATAGGATGCAGGAAATTAAAACAGGAGAAGTTATATCCACAGACACTAGTCACCAGTGGAGTCCCCCAGGGTCTGTGCTGGGATCTCTCCTATTTGGCATCTACTTCTCTGAAGTAAAAGCCAATACCAAAGGGTTTTGGCTGATAAGTTTGCAAATGGCTGCAAGCTGAGAGCAGTCATTGAATCCCCAAATAACTTAGCCATCCTGCAGGAAGTTTTGTCCCAAATAAATACCTGGTACCAAAATAATGGACTGAAACTAAATGCCAAAAAATGCATTATCGTATGCTTTGGAAAGTCATCTACCCCAGGGAGCTACTACATTCACAATACACTCCTAAGAGTTAACCCAGTTGTTTAGGATTTGGGAACTGATGTGGACAATTTTAATGATCTGAAATAAATTGAAAATCAGTTTAATGAAAATTGTACTAGTTTAGGTATGAGTAACATAAAACCTGACAGTATGATAATAAAGCACTCCTTATTACAGGTTGAAATTTGACCAGTAATATTAAAAGTTAAAATTATTAAAGCATTAAGGGGGAATAAGTAATAAATCTATGGTTATAGACAATATTCTAGTGATTCTGTTGACTATTTTAACAACAGATTGAATACAAATTGTACGTATTACTTTGATTCCTAAGACTGAAACCATACTTAATATTTATTTATTTTTATTTATTTTATTTTACATTTGTTAACCGGGGGTGTCTGACTGAGCCGAAAAGGCCCTTTTTCAGCAGAGGCCCAGGGAGAAAAGCTCCACAAAGAAAAATTACAGACACATTTAGTTATTTAGACATAATCAGTATACACACAAATTACAAGAGACATGTTTTTACAGTGGTATGCGGCACAAACAGTTACAGTGGACAGAACAATAAAAAAAAAATATTAATTTTAAAAATAAAGGTAAGTAATAGATTTGTGGTGTACGGCTGAACTTTGGAATGTAGGTAGAATACATACATAGTACACAGGTACAGTACATACATTGTAGATTAGCCAGTGTTTGTGAGTAAGATTGAAAAACTATTATCAATTGCTCTAGATTTAGTATGTATATGTTATCTGCTTTCACTAGCCTGGGGAGCAATCATGGCACTGCCAAATTTGCTTGAGATGTTGCCTGATGAGGGCTTTAAAGGAGGCTTTGGATGATGTGTTTTGAACGCTAGTAGGGACAGAGTTCCATTTTTTAGCCACCGAACTACTATATAGTGCATCTCCAAAGCTATTGTAGCTGTTGGTGACTTCTAGTAGTAGTTTGCTTGATGATCTAAGAGGCCTTTTGGATGAGTGATTTTGTACTAGGTTTTTGAGGGCAGGACACTTATTGGGGAGGTAATAGATAGAATGACAGAGGCAGAGCTGATTGTAGGTTAGGAGGTTGGGCAGTTCAAGCCAGTAGAGCTGTCTCAAAGCAGTACAGTGATGAATTCTATATGAGCAATTTGCAGCAAAATAGGCAATTCTGTTATAGCAAGCTTCCATTTTGCTTAGTTCAGTTTTGTTGAGATTAGTCAGAATGGGAGATGCATAGAGTAGGGTGGATAGAAGTTGGGAGCGAGCAATGGCTGATCTTGTGTTGTTGGTAAGAAATGGTTTGATACGGTAGAGTGACCCCAGTTTGGCATGTACTTTTTTAATAGTTAAGTTCAGATGACTATCAAATTTTAGGTGGGAGTCTATGGTTATTCCCAATAGCTTAGCCACTGGAGCAATTGGAGTAGCATTTGTGGAGTAGGTAGTGAATTGACTGTTAGTGTTTTTGTTAGAACTGGTTATAATCATAAGCTGAGTTTTCTTTGGATTGAGGATAAGTTGGGCTTTGGTAAGGTAGTTTTCAATGTCAGAGAATGCTGGTTGAGTTGTTTGCAGGAGGGTGGGAATGTTTTGTGCAGCACAGATTAAGGTAGTGTCATCTGCATACTGAATTATAGATGCATGCTGTGTGGAGGTATGGGGGTCATTTGTGAAGACTGTGAATAGTAGTGGTCTTAAAATAGAACCCTGTGGGACTCCTGTAGTTATGGGCAGCTGAGGAGAGAAAGAATTTTCCCATTTCACAGCTTGGTACCTGTCAGTTAAGTAGCTTTGGAACCAGGTAAGAGTGGAATTTGATTGATGATATTGGTTTAGTTTGTTTAGCAGGATTTGGTGAGAGACTGTGTCAAATGCTTTGGACATATCCAAAAAAAAAGTTGACACTTATAGGCCTTCATTTTTGAGATGGTTTACTGTGTCTGTGAAGCAGAGGAGGGGCTGTAGTGATACAATGGGCAGGTCTGAAACCATGCTGAGTAGGTGACAGGATGTTGCTGTCTAGGAGATAGTTTAGCATCTGGGTATGGATGCATTTTTCTAGGAATTTGACCAGGGGGGAGAATAAAGCAATGGGTCTGTAGTTATTAAGTTCAGTGGATGTCTCACCTTTATGTATGGGTGTAACATAGGATATTTTCCAGAGTTTGGGCACATAGTTTTCAACAATTGATTTGTTTATGAGAGTGGAGACTGGGATAGCAATAGCATCTGCTGTGAGTTTCAAGAAATAGCTGGGGAGTAGGTCAGCTGCTGTTGATGAGGTTTTTAGTTTGGAGAGCATGCTTTTGATTGAAGTGGTGGAAACTGTTTTGAGGGTAAAGCTTGTATTAGTGTTATTTGTGTTGGGGGGGATAGTGAGGAAGGAACTGTCCTGTGATACTAAGGATAGAACTGAGTTCACAAAGTGGGAGTTGAATTGTGTTTCGATGGGAACTTTATAGGTTCATAGGTTCATAGGTTCATACTAGGCTATCTGCCCTAGGGCATTTATAAGCCTAGCCAGAGTGTATGTGGCTTACACCACCCCTTAGGATGAGAATACTATGCCCTTTTAGGGTTTCGTTTACTATGCCTCTGTCTAGTAGTGACAAAGAGATGACCCCCGGGGTAAACCTACGATCTCCCATCCACTCGTCGAGATTTCTCTTGAATAGAGTCAGTGAGGGGCTCTGCCTAACATGGACTGGGATTCTGTTCCAGAGTGTAGGGAGCCTCTGGGTTATGAATCTGTCCCTCCAGCACATTCTATTTATTTCTGTGTTGAGGTTTAAGTCACTTGTTCTCGTGGCTCTGATGGATTTGGATTTTCTGAGGTGGAGCATGTCCATTAATTCAGGATTGGACATGGCCTTGTACGTCAGGCACAGATCACCTCTGAGTAGGCGGTATGCGACTGAATAGAGCTGGAGTTTTTCAGTCGAGCAGCATATGACATATGTTTAAGACCCTTTATCCTCTTGGTGAGGAACTTTTGGGGTCTTTCCAACTGCTGCAGGTGTCGGGTGAGATACATCCCAAATGGGGCATTGTACTCAATCATTGGCCTGATAAGAGAAGAGTACAGGGGCACAATGACCTCTCTTGATCTAGATGTGAAACCCTTCATGATAAGGTGGGCAATATAGAAGGTCTTCCTAACCACTTTGGCAATGTGAGTGTCAAATGAGAGGTTACTGTCAACCTGGGTCCCTAGGTCCCTGATTACCTCTTCTGTACTTAATGGATTACCGCCTATGTGGTAATTTGTCGGTACCTTGTTTTTCCCAAAGGGTATGACTATACATTTTTTGGCGTTTAGCTTAAGGCCATGGCTCTGGCACCAATTATCCGTTTCTATGAGGCCTCTCTGAAGGATGTTTGTGTCCGCTGGAGTATCAATTATGGCGCCCAGTTTGCAGTCATCTGCGAACTTTGTCAGCCACAATCCTCCTATGTTTGCCTGTACCTCGGAAAAATAAATGCCAAACAAGAGGGGTCCCAGGACTGAGCCCTGTGGGACACCGCTTGTGACTGGCTTAGAGTCTGACATACCTCCAGCAACTCTGACCCTATGGGTTCTGTCCTTGAGCCAGTTTGCAACCCATCTTGTGACATATGGGTTTACATTTAAGCTGGTGAGTTTGTCTATGATGCCCGAGTGGGGTATTGTGTCAAAGGCTTTTGCAAGGTCAAGGTAGGCTGTATGAACTGCCTTACCCTCATCAATGGCTTTAGTGACTGTTTCAAAAAAGTCGACCAAGTTCAGAAGGCAGGATCTGCCTTTGACAAAGCCAAATTGGGTAGGATCCAATGTCTGTAGGTCCCCAATGTCTTTGTTTATGAGTTCCATAATGATCCTCTCCATAGCTTTGCAGACCAGGCTCGTCAGGCTTATGGGGCGGTAATTTCCAGGGTCCGTAGAAGCACCGCCTTTGTGAAGTGGGACCACTGTTGCCGTACGCCACTCTTTGGGTACGTATCCTGTGGTAAGGCTAAGATTAAACAGCAGCCTTATGTGTGGGTTTAGTTCCTCTTGGAGTTCATGTAGCACACAGCCCGGGACACCATCCGGTCCCATTGATGCTGTGTTTTTAGCTTTAGAGAGGGCGGCTCTCACCTGGGCATCTGAGATGTTAGGGAGGCTACACTCTGCTGGGATAGTTATTTCTCCTTTTGGGGGGAGGGGGAGGAGAAATTTGCACTGAACCTGTCTGCCAAAATGTTGGCAATGTCAGTGGGTTCAGTGTATTTTGTGTCATTTTGGACTAACTCTGAGCATATCTGGGAGTTTCCACCCAGGTTTCTAACATAGCTAAAGAAGGCCTTGTGATTGTCTTTTGTGTCATTTGCGATTTTTCTCTCAAAGTTGGCCTTGGATGATTTTATGAGTGATCGTAGTTTTTTGCTAGTACTGATCAGAGATGCCTTTCCTTTTAGGGATTTTGCTCTGTCATGCAGTAGCTTCCTCCTTCTGTTGTAAAGTTTGTTTATGGCTGGGGTCCACCAGACCGGTCGCCTGCCTTTGGGGGAATGGGTCTTGGTTTTATTTGGGATTGCATGATCCATGCATTCTTGAAGGTGCCCATAGAAGGCATTTGCAAGGGATTCAGCAGTGTGGGTTGTGGTTTCCACTGGCCCAGGGGCCTTGAAAGATACCACTTCAGTCTTAAGAAGTGTGAAGTTTGCTTTTGAGAAGTTCTTCACTGTGGTCTTTTGTGCAGGGGGTGGGGGTGGGATGTGGATTTCCAATGAGATTAATTTATGGTCTGATCTTACCAAAGAGGGATGTACTTCCGGTGTGGAGCATTTTGTCCCCATGTTTGTGATGATCAGGTCTAGTATATTGTCTCCTCTTGTGGGAATGGTGACTAGTTGTTCCATTGCATTTGAGTTTATGAATTCTAAGAACCTTTGGGCTAGAGTGTTGGGGCTTGAGTAATGTTCCCAGTCTATGTTTGGGTAGTTGAAGTCTCCCAAAATGATGGTATTTGGAGAGACATTCATACTCTCCAGTGTCTTCAGCAAGGCTGTGTGGGGTTCCTGAGTTTGAGAGGGTGGTCTGTAGCATGCTACAAACTGTAAGGCAGTTTTGCCTATGGTTAGTTGCACCTGGATAGTCTCCGATGCTTCATGCGTTGCCACTAACCTGGAGGTGTGGGTATCTTTGATGAAAATGGATACTCCCCCTCCTTTTGTGGTTCTGTCCAAGTTTTGGGGCCGGAAAGCATGATATGAGGTAAAACCTGATAGTGCCGGGGTGCTCTCAGGAGCCTTGAACCAGGTTTCAGTCACTGCACAAACATTGATGTTCTTCATACTGAGAAGGGCTTCGAGGGTGTGCATCTTGAGGTTTATACTTCTGGCATTGAGCAGCATTACCCTTAGTTTTTTTCCACTTGTGTTTTCTAGGGAGGTAGGTTTGTCATTTGAGCCTTGCCTATAAAAGGCACTATGGGGGTGGCAAGAGCCTTGGCCAATATCCGGAAGCCCAGGGGTGACAGGTGCAAACCATCTCTTGCGAAGCAGCGTGGCTTGTCAAGCATGTCATCCCAAGCAGACAGACACTGGATCCCCTTAGAATGACACCAGTAATTAAGCCAATTGTTAAAACTGATCATTTTGTCTTTGTACTGTGGCATCATTCTTGGTGAGGGTAAGATGCTGCTCAGGGTCAGGGTCATACCGGCCTGGGCTACATAATCAGAGAGCTCCTCTATGTCTCTTTTCATGTAGTCCAGGGAGGTACGTCTCACGTCGTTTACACCTGCATGTACAATGACTGAGTCATATTTGTACTTGCTGTGGAGTGACCTGAGTGCTTGTGTTATGTGGCGGATTCTAGCTCCCGACAGGCAGCTTACTGTGACCCTCTCCTTGTTCAGTCTGGTGAGCGGGACGTCAGTGTGCCTGAATATGGAGTCACCTATTACAAGTGTGTCTGGCATGTTGTTTGGCCTTAAGGGCTGTGACTGTTTAGCACACTGACTTTGTGAACTATGTGTTGCATTTGCTATGTCTTGAGGTGGTGGTTGCTTGGGTGTCTGCTTTGGAGGCCTCTGTTGTTTTGGTAGATTTTTAATCAGCACCTCTGAGTATGTTTTTGTGTGTTTATGTGTTTGGTTTGCAGTTGTGATAGTAGACTGGGTTTGTGGTGTGCGTGGTTACCTTCTCCTCCTGACTGGTCTTGCCAGTACTGAATTGAGAGAGCTCAGCCTCCAGTTTGGCTATATAGTTGCATCTCTCGCATATATTTGTATTTGTTGGGAGGAGGAGAGGGTTGTCTGTGTACATGAGGCAATTGTAACATTGCCTCAAGATTGCCTGATTCACCAGCTGAACAGGAGAGGATGCTAGCAACTGACCCTTCGACATGCTAGAAATAGTGAAAAAGATTGCTGTGTAACTGAGTCAGAAAGGACCTATAGGGAAATGGGTACTCAACAGAATTTAGGTGAATGAAGTACTTTTCGTTTGTTTAAGAGTGCTTTACCTGTATACAAAATGCTTTAGGAGCAAGTGCTGAGCTTTTCAGATAGAGTATAGGCTGTTTAGATTGCAAGTAGAACAGTTCTAAGGGAAAAATTGAAGAGCAGACTTGGCGGAGCCAGAAAGTTTAACCTTGTTTAACCAAGTTTAACCTTATTTAACCGGCGCTGCGCTATGCGCACGACCGCGCAAAGCCGTGCAAAGGTGGATTTTAAGCAGTGAACTACAAAAGGGCTAGGAATGGTCCCAAACAACTAATTACTAAAAGCTTCTTGTGCTGAGGTCACTTCCCCCAAGGATAGGTAGGCTGCTCAAGGCTCCCCACTCCCACTGGTGAGCAAAGAAACTTCCTTTTATCCAAGTAAGGTAATGGACAACACAGGAACTACACCACAGCCCAGAATACAGCAATGCCTGTATACTGGTCTAAACTAGTCGAAAAAGGCGGGAAAACAAGGATTATTTTTGTTTTTTTGCAGAAGTACACAGAAAATGCAGAGACAGTGATAAATTAGTTACACAGGCTAGCACACTTTAGTGGGCAGCCTCCACAGTTCAATTAAACAAACAAACAAGCAAACTTTCGACTAAATTCGACTAAATGTAACTTTAAGTGCAATTTTTAAAATAAATGCAGTAATCAGTAAAAAAACAGTTCATGCTAGTTTAAAGTAAGCAGCAGAAGCTATTTTCAGTGAAAAAAAGCAAAGATACTTAAATCCAGAAAGTAGTCACTTTTTCGAGTTCCTTGCTGCTAGGACCACTCTGTAAACCCATGTGGAGCTTGTCTGAGCAGTATAGCCAGAAAAAAACACCCAGAGGCGGATTTTAAGCAGTGAACTACAAAAGAGCTAGGAATGGTCCCAAACAACCAATTACTAACAGCTTCTTGTGCTGAGGTCACTTCCCCCAAGGATAGGTAGGCTGCTCAAGGCTCCCCACTCCCACTGGTGAGCAAAGAAACTTCCTTTTATCCAAGTAAGGTAATGGACAACACAGGAATTACACCACAGCCCAGAATACAGCAATGCCTGTATACTGGTCTAAACTAGTCGAAAAAGGCGGGAAAACAAGGATTATTTTTTTTTTTTTGCAGAAATACACAGAAAATGCAGAGACAGTGATAAATTAGTTACACAGGCTAGCACACTTTAGTGGGCAGCCTCCACAGTTCAATTAAACAAACAAACAAGCAAACTTTCGACTAAATTCGACTAAATGTAACTTTAAGTGCAATTTTTAAAATAAATGCAGTAATCAGTAAAAAAACAGTTCAGGTTAGTTTAAAGTAAGCAGCAGAAGCTATTTTCAGTGAAAAAAAAGCAAAGATACTTAAATCCAGAAAGTAGTCACTTTTTTGGGTTCCTTGCTGCTAGGACCACTCTGTAAACCCACATGGAGCTTGTCTGAGCAGTATAGCCAGAAAAAATGCCCAGAGGCGGATTTTAAGCAGTGAACTACAAAAGAGCTAGGAATGGTCCCAAACAACCAATTACTAACAGCTTCTTGTGCTGAGGTCACTTCCCCCAAGGATAGGTAGGCTGCTCAAGGCTCCCCACTCCCACTGGTGAGCAAAGAAACTTCCTTTTATCCAAGTAAGGTAATGGACAACACAGGAACTACACCACAGCCCAGAATACAGCAATGCCTGTATACTGGTCTAAACTAGTCGAAAAAGGCGGGAAAACAAGGATTATTTTTTTTGTTTTTTTTGCAGAAATACACAGAAAATGCAGAGACAGTGATAAATTAGTTACACAGGCTAGAACACTTTAGTGGGCAGCCTCCACAGTTCAATTAAACAAACAAACAAGCAAACTTTCGACTAAATTCGACTAAATGTAACTTTAAGTGCAATTTTTTAAAATAAATGCAGTAATCAGTAAAAAAACAGTTCAAGCTAGTTTAAAGTAAGCAGCAGAAGCTATTTTCAGTGAAAAATAAGCAAAGATACTCAAATCCAGAAAGTAGTCACTTTTTTGGGTTCCTTGCTGCTAGGACCACTCTGTAAACCCACATGGAGCTTGTCTGAGCAGTATAGCCAGAAAAAAATGCCCAGAGGCGGATTTTAAGCAGTGAACTACAAAAGAGCTAGGAATGGTCCCAAACAACCAATTACTAACAGCTTCTTGTGCTGAGGTCACTTCCCCCAAGGATAGGTAGGCTGCTCAAGGCTCCCCACTCCCACTGGTGAGCAAAGAAACTTCCTTTTATCCAAGTAAGGTAATGGACAACACAGGAACTACACCACAGCCCAGAATACAGCAATGCCTGTATACTGGTCTAAACTAGTCAAAAAAGGCGGGAAAACAAGGATTATTTTTTGTTTTTTTGTTTTTTTTTGCAGAAATACACAGAAAATGCAGAGACAGTGATAAATTAGTTACACAGGCTAGCACACTTTAGTGGGCAGCCTCCACAGTTCAATTAAACAAACAAACAAGCAAACTTTCGACTAAATGTAACTTTAAGTGCAATTTAGTGTCAGGGGTGGTTGGTTTGGGGATAGCCTTTTGGGTGGATTTGGTAGCTGGTTTACATTTTTCCAAAATTTTTGCGGGTTGTGTTGGTATTTAGTTTGTAATGTTGTGTAGTAGGATTTTTTGTCCAGCCTAATGCATTTTTTTGCATGGTTGCGCAGTTCTTGGTACTTAGTTAGGCTTTGTGTTTCTTTGTTTTTTTTGATAGTAACGCCAGGCAGTGTCTCTGGACTTGAGGATTTGTTTGGTTTCTTTATTGAGCCAGGGGTTTGTAGAGGTTCTAACCTTGATTTTGCGCAATGGAGCGACAGTGTCTAGGTGTTGTAGAAATGTTTTGTTGAAATATGCTATAGCCTGGTCAAGTGGGAGGGTTTTTAGGGAGGTCCAGTCACAGCTACACAGTAAAGTGTTGAGGACCTCAGGAGAGAATTTTTTTGTGTTTCTAGTGGATATATAGTTAGTGGTTTTGCATATGCTTGTTCTACTACGTATAAAGTATATTATGTTGTGGTCACTTAAGGTGTCTGGGAGACTGCCTGTGTGAGGGTACAATGTGGGGTTGCTAGTTAGGACCCAGTCAAGGATGGATTCCCTCTTAGATTTTTTTATCACACCTAGCTGGAATTTGGACTAGCTGCTGGTAGCCATGGAGATTTATTAGATTACTTGGTGGTTCTGATATACAGGTGAACCAATCTAGGTTGAAGTCCCCCAGAATAAGGGTTTCTTGTGAGTATGTGGAAGAACACCAGGATAAGAAGTCTTCAAGGCTAGCAGGTGTATTACCAGGTGGAATATAGATCACAATTGTGGTGATGACCTTTTTAGGTTGAAGTTGAAGTTGTGAGATAAGTATGTCCCAATTATTGGGGGAGGGGTAGGAGTTTGGTAATTGATGGACAGTTAAGTTGGACTTGTAGAGTAAGGCAGTTCCACCCCCTTTACGAAGTGGTCTGTCTTGTCTAATGATATTGTAGCCGGTAGGGAGAACTTCTGAGTTAGCTATGTTTTTATTTAGCCAGGTTTCTGTTAAAGCAACTATGTCTGGGGAGTAGTGCGCTATTGTGGCCTGGAGTTCAGGTATTTTATTTTTGATACTTCTAATATTAATATTTAGCATTAAAGGATGGTTGGTTTTGCTGCTGTTGTTGATTTGCCCAGGGATGAAGAAAGTGGGGGTGTTATGTTCTGACATTTGTGTTGGAGCAGTTTGTGTTGGACAGGATGGATTTGGGCCTGGGTTGGGGTGGATATCCCCACTTATGGTGAGCCTGGAGTTAAAATTGTTATACAGATGTTGGAGTTTGGTGAGGAGTGTGAGAAAGTATTGTGTTTTTTTGGAGTAGGAATGAGAGCATATGTGTAATATATGGAAAAGGTCAAATATTATACCAATAAAAAAGTAAAAAGTCTAATGTAGGAAATTACAAATCTATGAGTTTAACTCCAGAATTGGGCAAAATACTTTGAAAGGTATTTGACTGAGCTGATGCAGATAATATAAAAATAGAAGTTATCAGAAACAACCCTAAGAGTTCCAACTGCTGCTCAGTGATACAAACAATAGAAATGTAGCAGTCCAAATATCAGAGCAGCTATGGCAAAATATTCCACAATTTCAAGACAAAAATGGGTTACTTGAATGAGCACATATCCATCACTCCCATTAAAAAATAGAAGGTTATTAAAATGCTATAATATTAAAATGAAATAATGTTGATGTTCTATTTTCACAATGCTTGTGGTGCTTAAGTCAAATTTCTATTACATGCAGTATTAATTTGGTATATGTATATTATTGTTTTTATTATTGTTGTTAGATTCGTTATTGTTTTTTATTTTTTATTCTATGTGGTGTGAATTTATTTGGAATTACTTATTGTTTAAATGGGTTCTGGATGGTAGGGAGGTGCTATATAAACATGGTCGCTTGTGATTTGTCAGTATGAAATTTCATCATTTACATGCATATAAATAGGAGACTCTGAATGTACTTGTTTATGGTCTGATGAAGCAAACGTATGTTTGTGAAAGCGCTCACCAGTATTTTTGTAATAAAGTGTAGTTGTTTTAGAAGAAGCTTGTGTGGATTATATTTGGAAGTAACCCATTTTTGTCTTGAAATTGTGGAATATTCTGCCATAGTTGCTCTGATATTTGGACTGCTACATAAAAATAGAAGTTGCTGAGATCCATCAATATGAGTTTACTAAAGTAAGGTCTACACTACTTTACCTGAGTTGTATGGTTAAGTAGCAATGGCAGTAATACTAGGTTTAACACGTGGAACTGTATTTCTAGATTTAGCTAAAGCTTTTAACTCTCTACCTTATATTGTTATACACAGAACATAAGTAGAAATTTGATGTAACTCATTTTTGATCTATTGGACTATGAGATGACTTACTGGGTAAAATCAATCAGCAGTCATCCAGGATTATATATATATATATATATATATATATATATATATATATATATATTAGTAATGTTTCAACTGCTATCCCAAAGGGTCCAGTGTTGAGAGCAGTTTTATTTAGTATATTTTTCAACAATCCTAAAGCACAAATCCTATTGGTTAGATAAGTATGCAGATTGTTGCAAAACTGGATGTATTATTGTTAGCAGCTAAGACTTTAATTATATAAATAGTTATCTGTCTAAAATTGTAATATGGGTGTCATACTTGGGTATTAACTTTAGTACAGACAAATGTAAAGTCATGTATTTTAATAAAAAGACAACAAAGGAAACCTGTAGTACTTCGAAGAACTACCCTAGGAGAGGCGGCAGATTATAATGGCTTGGGAAAATCTATCAGTAATACAGTATCCTTTCCCAAGCACATAGGTACAATAACAAACAGGGCAACAATCAGCTGGGTGCCTTACTGAAGAATATTACTACCAGACATGTATTTATTTATTTTATGTAACATTTGTTTACCAGGAAAGTCTGAGTGGGACAGAGCCCATTTTCAGTGGTGGCCTGAAGAGAAATGCTCCAGATGCATGTCTTTGAAATGAGGAGGAAACTGGAGCGCCCAGAGAAAACCCACTTGAAGGCAGGGAAGGCATGCAGACTCCACACAGAAGGTACCCCAGCCGAGAATCAAACCAGAGAACCTGTTGCTATGAGACGACAATGCTAACTGATGGACCACTGCACCGCCCATAGACTGAATGGTTAGTTTAAATAAAACTTTTCTTATACCAGTCCTGGAATATAACAGTTCATTTCACACTTATATGAATAATCAGATAAATGACTAAAATATGTGCAAAAAAGTTCACAAAAAGAATTAAATCTTTGTCAACTCTGCTTTAGAATGAAAGGTATAAAAACTTAATGTGTGAGCTACACGTTTTACTATATATACACTGCATAGATAAGTTAATATTTACATATAAAGTCTTAAAAATAAGGAATTAAGAGCAGCACTTAATTTGGTGTTATATCAAAGAACTAAACCTCACTGACACAATAATCTTATGATGAACATCAATAACAATAAATGAAAATTAAGAGGTATATTTATAAAACAGTATATTCCTGTTATGTGGAATAAGTTACCGTTATGTATTAATTGCTCAGAAACTTTGAATTTTCTAAAACAAATTAAGATAGCTGGGTTGGTTTGGATGTTTTAAATTTTCATTTTAGGGAGTCAGTGCTCCTTGAAGGTCTTCAGGCTACAGGCCAATACTCTGTAGAGATGAACCTATGAGCTTATATACCTCTCCGTGAGAGCCACAGGAAGCATTAGTTAATTATCAAAGGGTGCCTGTGACCAGCAGCAGGCATTCTAGTGGGAAGACACCAATCCCACCAATAGCTTCTCGTTATGCTTCTATGTAGTGTCAGGTCCTTAGAGTGGATATCTGTGGTATTACCAGTCTGCAAACATATAATAGATCAAGAATGATAGGGTTGTTTCCTGCCTTGTAGATCAGACAAAGGTCCCAGTGCAGAAATAATTGATGCATTCTAGAAATTAATCTTTTAGTTACTCTCTATAGATCAGGGAGCTCATACTCCAGATTTTCCTTGCAAGGAAATGCTGCAGTATTTTGCAGTTAAGCAATATGTCTACATAGGGGTATTCAAACATGGGTATTATATGTGAGTGTGAGCCTGATGAAGGAGGAGTAAAGAGGGGCAATGGCTTCTTTTCACCTGGAGGAAATGTATATAGTAATCATCTTTGTTATGTTTTTTCCTAATAGTAGTCAAGGCATGATGCCAAAAGGAGAGTTCACTGTCTATACATGTTCCAAAATCTCTAAGGACAGTATTTGTTTGAGGGGATATCATTTTTGTGACAGATGTATGAGTGCATCTGTTTCCCAAAATTACTGTATTGAGTTTGAGGGGATGTCATTTACATGATAGATGCATAAGTGTATCTGTTACCCAAAAGATTCCAGTACTGTATTTCTATGCACTTGCCTTTAGTCCATGGTCTCGGTATCACAACTTAATGAGGATTGACACTTTTTGAGCAATATGAGTGTCTTGGAGTGTTTATAGTCATCAACAAGCAAAGTCAACCATAGGCTCTTTATGCTAGCTTTGACATGAGTATAGTAAATGCGACTGATTAGCAACCCCAGAACAGATACCTGGAATTCATGTTGTAGTATTAGTTATTTAGGAATTTTTCACAAATAATAGAAGAACACATCACATTTGGAACATAGCCTATAAAATACTAAGACTCCATCATAAATGTGAATCTTGTTTGCCACCTGCATAGTGCAGTAAAGTGTTATATCACATAGCTGTCCTTCTGACACCATGCTATATGTCCTTTAACGATTATTAATAACTAGTAGCAGTCTAAAATTTGTCTAGGGGGAGTTAGTTGGTTTTAATTTAAATAACAATATGGTGCTACATTATTCCACTGATGCCAAGGATATCAAAATTGTTATACAGAGGAACTGGACCCTTTTTGAAAGTGATGATTCCACCAAATTGTTATTTAATAATGGCCCTGTTTTTACTTATAAAAGAAAACATAATATTAAAGATCTTTTGGAAAGACCTCTGCCAGAATCACACAACACTTTCCCAGTGACTATGAGATGTGGGAGATGTCATCAATGTGAATATATTGAGAGTAATTATTCTGGTGTGTTGTATGACAAAATTAAAGAAAGGGACAAGGGGGGCAAGTTCTTTTGTTATTCAGAAAGAGTAGTGTACCTTGCCTTCTGTGCTCAGTGTCAGGCATTCTATGTTGATAAAACTAATAATGGTTTTAATCGTAGAATTTACCAACATTTGTACAGTATCCAAAAGGCTGACAACAAAAGTGCCCTTGCTAGGCACATTTCAATATGCAAGGGTTGTGTTATATTTAAGTTTTTGGTATTGGAGCAGGTTTCTGCTACCAACTTTATGGGTGATTGGAAAAACATTTTATTTTACTTAATAATAATTTCATTTTACTTAATAAATGATTTTTGGCTGGAAACAGACTGCCTGCCTTGTTTGGATAACTTTCGAATACTTAGTAATGCTGTGCAATTATGTATTTTCTATTATTTTTTGTTTTGTTTTGTTTGAGTTAAGACAATTTTAAGTTTACTACTTCTACTACTGCTGTCTGATCTGATTAATATACAGTGATTAACTAGAAATATATGGACTGAAAATCTTCCACATAGAGAAGTTTCTTACACTGTCTTGAAAAACATTTTATTACAACATGAAATGTACTGGTAGCTTTATTTGGATGCCACCACGTTTCCAGGAATTAAATCTCTATTGTCAGTGACTTGTAGAGGAGAGCTAATATTTTAAAATAGATTCTGGAGATATTCCTTTTTTATGTTTGAGCTAATACCTATTTCTTAAGTATTACTGCTTTTTTATGTTTTTAAAGTTGGTGTAAGCAAGTTTGAACATGATTGGTTGATTTAGGGGGGGTGTTTGCTTTGGTTTTAACTGTTCTGATGAAGTCTTAACATTTTATAAGACAAAAGCACTTGAACTTTTTATATTAAAGTTGTTTATCCATGTTGCTGACATCTTGGGTTCATTTTCTAGTCATCTTTGTTATTGTTGCTATGCACTCATTCTGGGAACTCACCTGGGGCATCACATATAAAACGTGAGTCTCTAGACATTGTGCTTCAATCAACCACTTGTATGTAAGTGTACTGATTATATTTATAGTTGTCTGAACTCAAAATTCAGTTCTCAATACTGCCAGCATTGGTTCACATGAAGAATGAGAATCAAACTTACATCATGGTGCAGTGGTGCAGTAGTAACGGTATTGGTTCACAGCACAAGGTGCTCCGGTTCAATTCTCAGCTGGGGTGCCTTTTGTGCAGAGTCTGCATGTCCTCCCTCCATCCATGTGGGTTTCCTCCTGGTGCTCTGGTTTCCTCTCCCATTACAAAGACATGCATCCAGACTGTTTCTCCCCAGGCCACCGCTGAAAATTAGTTTTCTTCTAAGTCAGACTTTCCCAGTAAACAAAAGTTAAATAAACAATAAAATATCAGGCACATATCATTTATTAGATACTAGAAACTTGCATTTGAAAACTCAAGATCACAAGCACTGTAAAGAAATATCCATTTTATTTCTAGAATGGTTGTGGATGCTGCATAGAGAAGTTAAGACTAATTAAATCTTTTGAAGAAAATGTAGAATCTTACTGTCTGTTGAAAATCTGTGATAAAATGCTGTAAACTGCTTAAGTGGAGGGCATGTGTTTTGTTTGCTGAATACATTATGTTCATCAGTTTCAGTATTTTAACACAGTACTTACATCACAAATGTTCTTTAAACCCATCTTATCAGTGTGAGACGCTGTCAGTTTTATTCATCCAAACCAGTTTTGCTTCACCCTGCCATTTATTAAATGCTGACTGTTCTAAATGATGTTGCTGGAAAGCCAGTACATGTTGACATTGATAAATACTTGTTTTTATTGCTCAGACTGATGGAAGAAATTATCCTGATTTGCAACTGGTGATAGTTTTACACCCTTGATTTAGCATTAGCTCACATGTTTATCTTTTGTTAGGTCATATTATAACGTAGTCTCATGACAAACATCCTCTTCAACATTTAGAGCACTTTCCTTGTGGCCATAGGGTACCAAGACTATAAGTTTCTACATGAAAGCATTATTGATGCAAACTAATGTTAGATCAGAGATGTTTTTAGCCTTCGCTTTTATCCTTAGTGCAGTTATGCAATTTTCCTGGTTTGCATCCAGAAATATATTCCAGTGTGAGATCTTAGGAACATAATAGTTCTAGTGAACATTCTGCTGGCTGAAATATGTCTCATTTCATGTATTCCTTAAGTAGCTCCCAAGAGCAATTCAAAGTTGTTTTCAATGACTTTTTTGTTAGCAGTTGTATAAAACAGAAACAGCACCAGTCTAAAAAAGTTTGCGGTTTGATGTTACTTTGGGACAAATTCTGACTCTGTTGATAATATATACCTTCCAAGAAAACCTGTGCACTAGAAATGCTATTCAACCTCACCTTTTTTGTTTTTCATGTTGGGAACAGTGGGGGACCCTGTTCTCTGAGTCCTGATACTAAAAATTAAAGTTTGAGTTTGACAGAAACAAAAAACAGT